>NC_084966.1:15898041-15900541 GCF_949316205.1 Platichthys flesus
TCCTATGCATACAGGAGACAAATTGGGATGACGTAAAAGTTATGGAGGTGAGGGAGGTGTGGGGGGGGGGGATTTATTATAATAACGGGGCTAAGAATGCAAGAGGGGTGGCTATAATGATTAAAAAACATAGGGTAGATGAGATAAAAGAGATATATAAAGATAGGACAGGGAGGATAATAGTAATAGAGTTTAAGTATCAAAATGTGTTGTTTAGACTAATTAATATATATGTTCCGAATATAGAAATAGATAAAAGAATTATAATAGAGGAGCTGAAAGGGCTAGTGATTGGAAGATGTATAATAGTTGGGGACTTTAATACTAAATGTAGCAGGCTAGATATAGGGCAAGGTGTAGTGTTCAGATGGGAAAAATCGAGGGAAAACTTGTTAGACATGATGAAGGACAAGAATTTAGTAGATGTGTGGAGATATGAGAATCCAGAGAGGAGGGAATTCACCAGGAGACAAATGAGGGATGGTGTATTGAAACAAAGCAGGATAGATTTGGTTTTAACACAGGGAGAGAATATAAAACATATAGACAGAATAAGACATGAAATAAATGCACTGAGTGACCACGACGGGGTGAGATTCAGAATTAAAGTAGGGAGAGAGGAGTTAGGGGGAGGGATGTGGATTTTGAATGCAGGTTATATTGAAGAGGGCGAATATAAACAACAGATTAGGGAGTTATTAGATATGGAGAATGAGAAAATTAAAGAATACTTTGCCAATAGGGCAGATACTCAGATTGGGGAGATATGGGAGACGGTGAAGAATAAGATTAAATCAATAAGCATTTGGTACAGTAAGAAAAGAAAAGTGAAAATGATGAAGAAAGAGAAGGAGTTGAGGGAAAGACTGAGGGGAGAGCTGAGTAAAGCGGAGAATGATGAAGGTTACAGCATGGAGAATTATATAGAGGCAAAGATGGAACTTCAGGGATATGAGGCAGAGAAATGTAGAGGAGCAATTTTACGGAGCAAGGCAAAATATGCGCTGGAGGGAGAAAGGTGCACAGCGTATTTTCTGGGACTAGAAAAAAGCAAACAAAGCAGGACATATATACACGAAATCAGGAATAAGGAGGGGGAGGTAGTAGCGGACTATGTGGCCATACTGGAGAGGGTGCAAGAGTTTTATGGGGAGTTATATCAGAGAGGTGGATTAGAGGAGGACAGTATAGTGGAGGTACTGGATAGTGTAGAAAGCAAGCTGAGTGTGGATGATAGTGAATGGTGTGACAGAGATATAAATAGGAGTGAGGTGATGGAGGCAATAGAGGGCCTGAAGAGCGGGAAGAGTCCTGGGAGTGATGGGATAGGGATTGAATTTTATAAAGTATATAAGGAGCAGATGGCATCTATTTTAGTAGAGGTATTCAGGGAGACTGAGAAAACAGGGATAGTGCAGGGTAGGATGGTAGAAGGTGTGATTACCTTAGTGTTTAAGAAGAAAGGAAGTAAACTAGACTTGCAGAATTATAGGCCTATAAGTCTGCTAAATGTAGATTACAAAATTTTGACCAAGGTGTTGGCTAACAGAATAAAACGAGTGATAGGGGATATAATTAAAACATCTCAAAGTTATAGTATACCAGGTAGGGATATAGCTGACACAATAGCGACAGTTAGGGATACAATAGAATTCATGAAGAGAGACGGGGCCGGGGGAATAGCGTTAGCTATAGACTGGAATAAAGCGTTTGATAGGGTGGAGCATGAGTTTTTATTTAGATCACTGGTGAGATTTGGATTTGGAGAGAGATTAGTGGGGTGGGTGAGGAGGTTGTACGAGGGTGCAAGGAGCTGTGTCAAAGTAAATGGAGTGCTGACTGACAGATTTTGTCTAGGGAGATCGATAAGGCAGGGATGTCCACTATCGGCATTGCTCTATGCCATTGTGGCTGAGCCCCTGGCCTTACTAATTAAAAAGGACGCAAGAGTTCGGGGAATACAACTACCATCTGGGAGCGTGCATACAATAAATCAATATGCAGACGACACAACAGTAACAGTGAGGGATGGGAACAGTGTGAAAAGGGTGCTAGAATTGGCAGAGATATATGGGAGAGCTTCGGGCGCTAGAATAAATAAAGAAAAATCAGAAATAATGTATATAGGCAACGTAGAGAGAGAGGAAGTAGGTTTAAGGGTGGAGGATAGGTATATTAAAGTGTTGGGCATATATTTAGGTGTTGAAACTACAGAGGCAACTGAGGCAACATGGACAGGAGTCATCAACAAAATAAAAACTGTATGTGGGAGGTGGAAGGCAAGGAAGCTCAGGTTAAAGGGAAAGGTGACAGTGGTTAATAGTTTGCTACTATCAGGCTGTGTGTATGTGTTGTCTGTATTAGAAATGCCAATGTGGGTTAAAAATGACCTTAACAAAATTGTGTGTGATTTTATATGGGAGGGGAAGGGGGTTAAGATTGCACAGGGGACACTCGTGGGAAAGAGGTGTGAAGGAGGGCTGAATTTATTGGATATAGA
>NC_084966.1:15918041-15928041 GCF_949316205.1 Platichthys flesus
GACGGGACAAGGTTCTGTAAAGTACAATTTACTGAACTTGTACAGTCGCTGCCCTACTCAGCAAAGTTCGAGACACTAGACGGAGGGGAGTACTTCCGTGTAATTCATGACAGGCAGGTGAAGGTCTGCAGGCTGTGCATCCAGCCAGGACATATTTTGAGAGAATGCCCAGACTTCACCTGTTATAAATGCAAGTGCCAGGGACACTATGCTAGGGAGTGTGACTTGCAGGAGGGGAAGCGCGGAGAGGAGAGGACGGTGGACGCGGAGCCAGCCGGCGGCGACGAGCGCGTTTCCTGGTCCGAGGAGGAGCAACGACAGCAGGACGAGGACACCGGAGCTGCCAGCGGGGGTGAAATTACCCCATCCACCATCGGCAGCAGTGCGGATGGAGTGTCCGGTGAGACGGGTTGCATGACGGGAGGAGCATCCGGGCAAAGTATGGAGGAAGGTGCTAGCAAAGCGCCCAAAACTCCCTCAGCCCGGGCGAGTGAACGAAGAGGCGACCGACCAGGAGAGGTGGAGGCCCCGGATTGCAGTGAGGCTCCAAGGGACGGCGGGGCTGCTGCTGCTGCTGCTGCGGCTGCTTCACCTAAGGAGCCAGACGATTCGAGCATGGAGGTGGTGGAGACAAGAACATCGGGAGAAGGAGAGTCGATGGACTACGAGGCGGTGAAAGCCAGCAGGAAGAGAATGAGCAAAAAGAGGGACAAAAGGGAGCCAAAAGAGCGGAAGGTATGAACAATCGAGCATCTCTGGAAAGCTGTGTTTTTCTTTTCACCATTACTATGGTCATAATAACATCCTTAAATGCAAACGGCCTGAGGAACATGATCAAAATAGAAAGAACGATTGAACTCTGTAAATCTGACATACTGTGCCTTCAAGAAACGCATTGGGATAATGAACTTGTGGAAACCCTTGGAAAGATTTGGAAAGGGCCCATATTTATAGACAATGGGAGTGCGAAGGCATGTGGAGTGGCAATCCTTGTCAGAGAGAGGTCTGTTAGTGGTGTCAAGCAAACCTTTTGTGGAGGGAATGGACGTGTGATAGCGATAGAATTTGTCCACAATAAAAACACATACAAATGAATCAATATCTATGCACCAAACGTGGAGGAACTGAGAAAGGGTTTTTTTGAGGACTTGGAGGTTCTGTGCACGGGAGATTGTATGATGGTTGGTGACTATAATGTAAAATTATCAAGACTAGATTATTCAAATAATGTAAAATACAGGTATGATGGGTCAAGGAACTTTTTGAAAAGCATGATGGCAGAACACAAAATGGTGGACGTATGGAGGGAGGAAAATGCAGAACGAAAAGTGTTTTCGCGGAGGCAGGTGGTTATGGGGACCCTTAGACAGAGTAGAATAGACCTCGTCCTAGTTAAGGAAAACATTGTCAGCCAAATAAAAGAGGTGAAATATAATTTTACCACTCTTAGTGATCATGCAATCCTGTCGCTGAGGTTAAAGGACGTATGTATAAGGAATGTAGGTGGAGGAATGTGGTGCCTAAACAACAGCTTATTAAGAGAGGATTTATATAAAGAGATGATAGCAAAATGTATCAAAGAAGAAATAGAGAACAGATTAAACAAAGATAATATTTGTATTTGGTGGGAAAATTTGAAAGAAAAAGTTAAAAAGAAAAGCATATACTATTCCAAGCAAAAGAACTTCAGAATGGATCAGGTAGAGAAAGAGATACAAAATAAATTAAACGAAGAAGCAGGGAAAGCAGACAAAGATGGAAATTATAATATACAAAATTATCTGAAGATGAGAAGGCAACTAAAAGATTGTGAGAAAAATAAATGTGATGGGGCGATAGTAAGGAGTAGAGTACAGTATGCTGTAGAGGGGGAAAGGTGCACAGCGTACTTTCTAAACCTGGAAAAAAATAAGCAGGAAAATAATTATATAAACGAACTATAGAATGAAAATGGGGAGAAGGTAAATGATTTGGTTAGCATCTTGAATACAGTGGAAGGCTTCTATAAAAACTTGTATAAAAAAGGGAATACAGAAAAAGTATGTATTGATGAGGTCTTGAGTGGTGTGGATGCAAGGATATCAGCAGACGAGCAAGACATGTGTGACAGAGAGATTACAGTAGAAGAAATACAAATAGCAATTAAAAATGCAAAAAACAATAAAAGCCCTGGTTCAGATGGCCTGAGCAGTGAATTCTACAAAGAGTTTGCTGATGTGTTGGCACCCATACTGCTAATGATATATCAAAGCATGGAAGAGGGACAACTGGTTCCAGAATCCATGGCTACTGGGGTAATCACAATATTATTTAAAAATAAGGGGAGTAGGTTGGAGTTAGGGAATTATAGGCCAATTAGTTTATTGAATAGTGACTATAAGATATTAACAAGGGTTTTAGCGTATAGGATTAAGAAGGTAATGGGAGGAATAATATCACCGACACAGGCATATAGTGTCGAAGGGAGAGACATAGCAGATATAATAGGGACAGTGAGGGACGTTGTTAGGCACATGAAAGAACAGTCTGGGATTGTGTTGAGTGTAGATTTGAATAAGGCTTTTGATAGAGTGGAGCATGAGTTCTTGTTTCGGACTATGAAAGAATTTGGGTTTGGGGATAGAATAGTGAGTTGGATCAGGCTGCTGTATAAGGAAGCTAAGAGTAGGGTCAAATGTAATGGTCTGATGACAGACACCTTTGCTTTGGAGAGGTCAGTGAGACAGGGCTGTCCTTTATCAGCACTGTTGTATAGCATGTCTATCGAACCCTTTGCTGTCCTTATAAAAAAAGATAGTAATATAAAAGGAATACAAATACCAGGTGAGAAAATTAATATAATTCAACAATATGCGGATGACATGACAATAACAGTAGAAAATATGGACAGCATCAATATAATTATGAAACACATGGGAACATATGGGAGGGCAGCAGGGGCTAAAGTGAATATAGAAAAATCGGAACTAATGTGTATAGGTCAGGAGGGGGATAGGGTTGACAGTATGATTGCATTTAGAGTGGTGGACTGCATCAAAGTTTTAGGAGTAAACATAGGTCCAAACGAAAAGGAAGCAAGAGATATCACTTGGGCAAGAGTGATAAATAAGATAAAACACACTTTAAATGCATGGAAGCAGAGGAAATTGAAATTAAAAGGTAAGGTAATAGTTGTTAATTCCTTATTATTATCCAAATGTGTGTATGTTTTGGGCGCACTAGATCTTCCGGTATGGGTTCTATCTGAATTAAATCAGCTGACTTCAAACTTCTTGTGGGATGGGAAGGGTGCGAGGATATCCCACAAAACGTTGATAGCAGGGTACAGTGAGGGAGGGCTAAAACTGGTGGACATTGACACAAAACGTAAAGCACTGAGGGTTAAAACAGTGAAGAAGTATCTCCATGATGTGAATGACTATGGGTGGAAACAATTCTTTAAAATGTATATTCAGATGGCTGGTAGATGTGGAGAGAATAGTCTGCTTATGGTTTTGAAAGAACCAATGTATGAAAAAGTGCCTTCTTTCTACCAAGAGGTGTTCAGAGCGTGGGGAGAATTCCTACCCAACATATCATACAACTGTAGTAATGTAACCGAAGTAATGAATAAACCCGTTTTTCTCAATCCTATAATACAGCATAACAACAAAATGCTATACAATAAGGATTTCATGGATGCAGGAATTAGGCAAGTAAAGGACATGGTCTATGAGTTTGTGCCTGGGTTTCTGCCTGGGCAGGCAATGGTAGACTGCGTAAGAGAATGGGATGAGGATGCTATGAGAGATATGATTGTAAAAATGTATGATATAATTAAGGGGAGTATGCCTGTAGACTGGAGGTATTTGATTGAGAGAGAGTGTGTGAGGACAGGGGATGGACCTTTACCTAAACTAGTGTTTGTTAAAAATGACGCAAATAAAGAGTTTAAAGAATTAAAAGTAAAAAACATATATTTGGAACTGATAGCGAAACTGTTGAAAAGACCGGCATCAGAACAAATGTGGGAGAGGGTTCTGCCAGGTATGAATGTACAGTTGATATGGGAAAACCTCCAAATCAAATATAATGCAATAGAATGTGAAAACAATGACTTCATGACGAGACACAACAGGATCTATGTAAACACGGTGCTGCATCAGATTAACAAAGAGAACAAAAGAGAATGTGACGTGTGTGAAACTGAGCCAGAAGACTTGTTACATATATATATCCGATGTGAATGTCTACGTAGGTTTGTTTTGAAGTTAAAAGATATGCTGTTTAAAAACTGGGAAATGGGTTTTGTAAAGGCACATGAATGGAACAAAATGTTGCTGTTTGGAGTAAATGGGAAAAGGAAAGATGTGAATGTTCGTTTGTTTAATTTTGTGTTAAGCCATGTAAGGTATGCTATTATGTCAAGAAGGAATCTTGCTCATTTTGAGAGGAAAAAGGTGCATGTGTGGGATTTGTTTGAATCGGTTGTCAGGAGAAATGTGGGTTTGATCTTTAAATATGGTGCTGAGGACTTTGCTGAATGTTTTATTGACGGGTGTGGCTTTATATCTGTAACATCGGAAGGGAAACTAGCATTTAATTTCTGAGTGTGCCGCTATGTTTATCAGGAGCACGTGTTATTATTAAGTGATTTATTTTTCTTTCTTTTTTATCATTTTTTGAGTTTTGTTATCCCTTAACATGAATGTGATTCCTGTGTGTATGTCATTGTTTTGTGTAAATATTTACAGATGAATGTCGTTTGTATATATAAATTGGTATTTTTGATAATAAAAAAAAAAAAAAAAATAAATATGCCCGATCTCGTCTGATCTCGGAAGCTAAGCAGGGTCGGGCCTGGTTAGTACTTGGATGGGAGACTGCCTGGGAATACCAGGTGCTGTAAGCTTTTTTACACTTTTACTAGACGTATTTACATGTATAAATAAGGTTCAGAGGGTGGACTCAAACGCTTACGGCCACACCAACCTGAATACCACCGATCTCGTCTGATCTCGGAAGCTAAGCAGGGTCGGTCCTGGTTAGTACTTGGATGGGAGACTGCCTGGGAATACCAGGTGCTGTAAGCTTTTTTCCACTTTTACCTGACGTATTTACATGTATAAATAAGGTTCAGAGGGAGGACTCACTCGCTTACGGCCACACCAACCTGAATACGCCCGATCTCGTCTGATCTCGGAAGCTAAGCAGGGTCGGGCCTGGTTAGTACTTGGATGGGAGACTGCCTTGGAATACCAGGTGCTGTAAGCTTTTTTCCACTTTTACCTGACGTATTTACATGTATAAATAAGGTTCAGAGGGTGGACTCAATCGCTTACGGCCAAACCAACCTGAATACGCCCGATCTCGTCTGTTCTCGGAAGCTAAGCAGGGTCGGGCCTGGTTAGTACTTGGATGGGAGACTGCCTGGGAATACCAGGTACTGTAAGCTTTTTTCCAGTCTTACCTGACGTATTTACATGTATAAATAAGGTTCAGAGGGTGGACTCGTTCGCTTACGGCCACACCAACCTGTATACGCCCGATCTCGTCTGATCTAGGAAGCTAAGCAGGGTCGGGCCTGGTTAGTACTTCGATGGGAGACTGCCTGGGAATACCAGGTTCTGTAAGCTTTTTTCCACTTTTACCTGACTTATTTACATGTATAAATAAGGTTCAGAGGGTGGACTCATTCGCTTACGGCCACACCAACCTGAATACACCCGATCTCGTCTGATCTCGGAAGCTAAGCAGGGTCGAAACTGGTTAGTACTTGGATGGGAGACTGCCTGGGAATACCAGGTTCTGTAAGCTTTTTTCCACTTTTACCTGACTTATTTACATGTATAAATAAGGTTCAGAGGGTGGACTCATTCGCTTAAGGCCACACCAACCTGGCACCCCCTACAGTACGTAGTGTTTTTTGGACAGCCGCATGGTGAATTGTTTGTTCTGGTGGAGAGAATTTTTTGGAGTGTTGTTATCTGGCTTCACAACCCAGTTATTTTGTGTTTTTTTTCGTCCCCCGCAGTCATAGACTGTTGGGGGATCGCCCTGAGTTAATATATATATATATATATATATATATATATATATATATATATCTATACTTTTCCAGTCTTTTTTTGTTCTTTTGCTACTGTGGAGGCTGGAGTGATCCGGGGCCTAGCTTCGGCGAAACCACCGGGAGAAATGAGTGCCGGCGGGCAGCTAGCTGGAGGGACGGAGAATGGAGCAGGACGTGAGGTGGAGGAGGACGGAAAGAAAAAGGGAGAAGCTGGCGGGTTGAGAGGAGGAAGGAGCATGGCGGAGGATTCGGGAGGAGAAAGGAGAGAAGGAGAGAGCGGGGGAGATGGAAACGGCAAGGCGGCTGGAGACGGGCAAGAGCAGGTGGCTGGAGGAGAAACAGTTGACGGGATAAGGAAGACAGAGCGCAAGTATGAAAGGCGGCTCACGGTATGCGTGGAGCAATGCGGGGACGTTATACCTATAGGCGAAGTAATGAAGGCTATGGCGGTTGTGTGCGGTGAAATAAGGGCTTGTAGAGTGCTGGCCCTCGGGAAGCTGGAGGTGACGGTATGCGGAGAGAGGGGGAAGGACCGTCTGCTTGACGGCTTTAAAATACACAATACTAGGATAATTGCCAAAGAACTATGCAATGATGAGCTGGTGGTTTCTTTTCTCACCCTGCCAGCGTACACATCTGACGAGGAAATCCTTGACAAACTAAGTGGGTGGGGAGTCCGGGCGCTTTCGTCGATTAAGAGGAGGATGTGGCCGGGCACCAATATAGCCGATGGAACAAGGATTGTACGGGTTAAATTTAATGAGCTTGTGCAATCCTTGCCGTATTCCACGAAATTCAACACGGCAACGGGTGTTGAATATTTCAGAGTGATCCATGACCGTCAAATGAAGGTGTGTAGGAGTTGCATGCAGCCTGGCCACATCCTGCGTGAGTGCCCGGACTTCACCTGCCACAAATGCGGATGTCAAGGCCACTATGCCCGGGAGTGCGCCACAGGGGTGGCAAAATGTCGGATGTGCCAGAGGAGAGAGAGAGACTGCATATGCTCAGTGGAGGAGGAAGCGGAGGAGGACGGCAGCAAGTCGGATAGTGGCGAACCGGGTGCGCCGGACGGTGGTGGTGGTGAGGACGAGGAGGGAGAGAATGAGGGTATGGGCGCGAGCATGGACCAGGACGGTGCCTCTGGGGGGAAAGATTACCCCACGTTGCTGGAGGAGGAGCTCACCTCGGGCCAGCCTGCAGACCTGGGCCTGAAGGGAGAGCTGAGCAAGGGCCTGCCGCGGCGGCTGGGAGACAGGAGCGTAAGAGGCAGAGGTGAAAAACGGGAAGGGGTAAGAATGTTTGGGGATGGAACGGGGAAAACTGTACTTAAAACGACTTGGGGCAATGATGAGGTGGGGGAGAGTGGGGATTCTGTTGATAAAACTGTGAGGGAGGGGAGCTCGGGGAGTGATATGGACATGGAGGAGCTAAGGGAGGCGAAAAAAAGGCTGTCTGCAAAGCAAAAAACGGAGGGGAGTGGGAAGAAGAACAAGAATCGTTAATGTATTAATGAAGGTTAATGTGCTAGTTGGCTCTTTCTCGTTGGTTTTTTCCTTATTTTATTTTTATTATTTATGGCCTTGGTTATTTTTTCTCTGAATGCTAACGGTTTGAGAACAGAATATAAAAGAAATGCCATATTGGATATGAGAGCTGATATTCTGTGTTTGCAGGAGACTAGATGGGATGACAACCTACTTAATATAAGTAGAAAGCAGTGGAAAGGCCAGGTTTATTTTTCAGAAGGGACTCCCAGGGCCAGGGGAGTGGCGATTTGCTTTAATAGTGCTAAAATAACGGGGATTAATTTAGTTCATAGAGATTTAGAGGGGAGGTTGTTAGTTGTTGACTGTGTTTATGAGGGGAGGGAACTTAGAATAATTAATTTACATGCACCCAATGGGGAGAAGGAGAGGAGGGTTTTTTTGGCTGGTTTGAATGTGTGGTGCAACTCTAATTGTATGATTGTGGGGGATTTTAATGTTATTTTGACTCAATCTGATTTATCGAGTAACAATACATTTAAAGGGGACAGCACTAGGCGAACCCTTAGGGATTTAATGGAGAACAATCAATTGGTTGACATATGGAGAGTCCTACACCCGTGGAAAAGGGTTTTTTCAAGAAGGCAACTTGTTGCAAATACTCTTAAACAGAGTAGAATTGACTTTGCGTTAGTACAAAGTAGAAAAGTTAAAATAATTAAGAGTGTGGAATACATTAATAATACTTGGAGTGACCATGCGGGGATTAGGTTAGAGGTGGGAGGGAGGGAAGGGAGTGTTAACCAGAGGCCTTGGTGTTTTAATGCCAGCTTTTTGGGAGATGTTGTGTTTATGAAGAGCATGGGGTTTTTTATGAAGAGAATGATGGATGAATGGAATGATGATGAGAATATGAGTGTGTGGTGGGAGAGTGTGAAAATAAGAATTAAAAACAAATGTGTCAGGTATGGTATAGAAAAAAGGAAAAGGGAAAATGCAGAGGAGGATCATTTGAGAAAACAACTAAATGAGGAAATTAAACTGTTAGATGAGGAGGGTAATATATGTACGGAAAAATATGTGGATTTAAAAGAAAAATTGAGTGCCTTACAGGTAGCAAAGTGTAGAGGGGCTGCTATTAGAAGCAGGATTCAATATATGTACGAAGGGGAAAGGAGCACAGCCTTTTTCCTGGGTTTGGAAAAACAAAAACAAAATAAAACTGAGATAAAGGAAGTATTAGATAATAATGGTCAAATAGTAACTGATAAGGAAGAGATATTAAAAGTAGTTAGGGATTATTATGAGTGTTTATTTAAAAAAGATGCATGTGATAAAGATAGTGTAGGAGAGGCCTTAGAGGCACTAAAGAAAACTTTAAGTAGGGAGGATAGTGTTTGGTGCGATTGTGAATTTTCTGTACAAGAGATATATAGTGCTATTGATGGACTAAACAAAAATAAGAGCCCGGGGAGTGATGGTCTGACAGCCGAGTTTTACGTCGGCTTTAAGGAAATTCTGGCTCCGGTGGTTGAAAAACTCTGCAAGTATGTAGAGAAAACAGGCTGGCTCCCTGAGAGTATGGGATTAGGCATAATAACGATTTTTTATAAAAATAAGGGAGATAACAAAAATCTTGATAACTATAGGCCAATCAGTCTACTCAACACTGACTATAAAATAATTGCTAAAATACTTGCGAATAGAATAAGGGAGGTAATAGGTTCAGTAATAGGTCCAACTCAAGCGTATAGTATTCCAGGGAGGGACATTGGGGATTCAATAATAACAATAAAACAGGTAGTAAGAGATATGGAAGAGGAGGGAGGATTGTGGCTGGGGATTGATTTAAATAAAGCGTTTGATAGGGTGGATCAGGTTTTTTTGGGGAGGGTACTAGAGAAACTTGGATTTGGGACTAAATTAAGGGGGTGGGTGGGATTGCTTTATGGGGGGGCTAAGAGTAAAATAAAATGTAACGGTGTTCTGACTGACTCCTTTGATGTCAAGAGGTCAGTGAGGCAGGGCTGCCCAATGTCAGCACTGCTCTACAGCATGGTGGCGGAGCCGTTGGCGGCTTTAATTGCTAATGATAAAAGAGTGTGTGGAATAGGTAAGGGAAAAATTAGCGTAATGCAGTATGCGGATGATATTAATGTAATGGTTAAAAGTGAGAGTGATGTAGATATAGTGTTGAAACATATAGAAACTTATGAGAGAGCTTCAGGAGCAAAAATTAATATGGAAAAGTCTGAAATAATGGGGATGGGTAGGAACAAAGATCTAAATAACAAATGGGGATTCAAAGTAGTAGAGAATAAAAGAAAAGTGCTCGGAGTGTATGTTGGAAGTGATGAGAATGAATGCGATGATTTGACGTGGAAAGATGTTATTGGACGTATGCAAAAGACCCTGTGTATGTGGAGGGCTAGGGGTTTGCTTTTAAGGGGAAGGGTGGCCGTCA
>NC_084966.1:15990541-15995541 GCF_949316205.1 Platichthys flesus
CTGGGAAGGCTGGAGGAGTGGGGAGTACGGCCAATATCGGCTATCAAACGGCGCAAGTGGCCGGGGACGGAGATTGTGGACGGGACAGTCCGCTTCAATGAGCAGGTACGATCACTCCCGTACTCGACCAAGTTAGAGACACTCAGAGGAGCGGAGTACTTTAGGGTAATACACGACCGACAGGTGCGGGTGTGCCGACTCTGCATCAAGCCAGGACACATCTTCAGGGAGTGCCCTGATTTCAAGTGCTTCAGGTGCCAGAAGACTGGGCATTATGCGCGGGAGTGTGAGGAACAAAACGCAGCGGCGAGAGAGGAGGAAGAGGAGAGAGGAGAACAGATGGAGGAGAAAGACGGAGAGAGCGATGACGGAAGGGGAGCTGAAGAGAAGGCGGAAGGTGGGAACGAGCAAGCTGAAAGAGAACGGGAAGGGCGGTATAGATCTGACAGCGGCGACAGTGTTGAGAAAGACGGTGACGAACAGATGATGGAGCAGGGGGGAAAAGCGGAGGACGATGATGCGGCGGAGGCTACAGACGATGAACGAGGGAGATCAGAACAACAGGTGGAAAAAATGGACGAGGAGCAAAGAAAGGAGGGCAGAGGACAAAAGAGAGGGAAGAAGAAAAAAGAACAGGGACTGACCGCCAAAAGGAAAGCAGAGGAGGAGAAGACACGGGGAGAGAATAAAGGACAGCGGTCTGGCATGTGAGTCTTGCTTTAGTTTGTGGTTTAAATATTTTCTTTCTTTTAGCTCTCATGACCACAGTAACTTCTGTTAATGTGAATGGTTTAAGGGACAGAGGCAAACTGAGGTCACTTTTAAATATATATAGAAGTGACATCCTATGCATACAGGAGACAAATTGGGATGACGTAAAAGTTATGGAGGTGAGGGAGGTGTGGGGGGGGGGGATTTATTATAATAACGGGGCTAAGAATGCAAGAGGGGTGGCTATAATGATTAAAAAACATAGGGTAGATGAGATAAAAGAGATATATAAAGATAGGACAGGGAGGATAATAGTAATAGAGTTTAAGTATCAAAATGTGTTGTTTAGACTAATTAATATATATGTTCCGAATATAGAAATAGATAAAAGAATTATAATAGAGGAGCTGAAAGGGCTAGTGATTGGAAGATGTATAATAGTTGGGGACTTTAATACTAAATGTAGCAGGCTAGATATAGGGCAAGGTGTAGTGTTCAGATGGGAAAAATCGAGGGAAAACTTGTTAGACATGATGAAGGACAAGAATTTAGTAGATGTGTGGAGATATGAGAATCCAGAGAGGAGGGAATTCACCAGGAGACAAATGAGGGATGGTGTATTGAAACAAAGCAGGATAGATTTGGTTTTAACACAGGGAGAGAATATAAAACATATAGACAGAATAAGACATGAAATAAATGCACTGAGTGACCACGACGGGGTGAGATTCAGAATTAAAGTAGGGAGAGAGGAGTTAGGGGGAGGGATGTGGATTTTGAATGCAGGTTATATTGAAGAGGGCGAATATAAACAACAGATTAGGGAGTTATTAGATATGGAGAATGAGAAAATTAAAGAATACTTTGCCAATAGGGCAGATACTCAGATTGGGGAGATATGGGAGACGGTGAAGAATAAGATTAAATCAATAAGCATTTGGTACAGTAAGAAAAGAAAAGTGAAAATGATGAAGAAAGAGAAGGAGTTGAGGGAAAGACTGAGGGGAGAGCTGAGTAAAGCGGAGAATGATGAAGGTTACAGCATGGAGAATTATATAGAGGCAAAGATGGAACTTCAGGGATATGAGGCAGAGAAATGTAGAGGAGCAATTTTACGGAGCAAGGCAAAATATGCGCTGGAGGGAGAAAGGTGCACAGCGTATTTTCTGGGACTAGAAAAAAGCAAACAAAGCAGGACATATATACACGAAATCAGGAATAAGGAGGGGGAGGTAGTAGCGGACTATGTGGCCATACTGGAGAGGGTGCAAGAGTTTTATGGGGAGTTATATCAGAGAGGTGGATTAGAGGAGGACAGTATAGTGGAGGTACTGGATAGTGTAGAAAGCAAGCTGAGTGTGGATGATAGTGAATGGTGTGACAGAGATATAAATAGGAGTGAGGTGATGGAGGCAATAGAGGGCCTGAAGAGCGGGAAGAGTCCTGGGAGTGATGGGATAGGGATTGAATTTTATAAAGTATATAAGGAGCAGATGGCATCTATTTTAGTAGAGGTATTCAGGGAGACTGAGAAAACAGGGATAGTGCAGGGTAGGATGGTAGAAGGTGTGATTACCTTAGTGTTTAAGAAGAAAGGAAGTAAACTAGACTTGCAGAATTATAGGCCTATAAGTCTGCTAAATGTAGATTACAAAATTTTGACCAAGGTGTTGGCTAACAGAATAAAACGAGTGATAGGGGATATAATTAAAACATCTCAAAGTTATAGTATACCAGGTAGGGATATAGCTGACACAATAGCGACAGTTAGGGATACAATAGAATTCATGAAGAGAGACGGGGCCGGGGGAATAGCGTTAGCTATAGACTGGAATAAAGCGTTTGATAGGGTGGAGCATGAGTTTTTATTTAGATCACTGGTGAGATTTGGATTTGGAGAGAGATTAGTGGGGTGGGTGAGGAGGTTGTACGAGGGTGCAAGGAGCTGTGTCAAAGTAAATGGAGTGCTGACTGACAGATTTTGTCTAGGGAGATCGATAAGGCAGGGATGTCCACTATCGGCATTGCTCTATGCCATTGTGGCTGAGCCCCTGGCCTTACTAATTAAAAAGGACGCAAGAGTTCGGGGAATACAACTACCATCTGGGAGCGTGCATACAATAAATCAATATGCAGACGACACAACAGTAACAGTGAGGGATGGGAACAGTGTGAAAAGGGTGCTAGAATTGGCAGAGATATATGGGAGAGCTTCGGGCGCTAGAATAAATAAAGAAAAATCAGAAATAATGTATATAGGCAACGTAGAGAGAGAGGAAGTAGGTTTAAGTGTGGAGGATAGGTATATTAAAGTGTTGGGCATATATTTAGGTGTTGAAACTACAGAGGCAACTGAGGCAACATGGACAGGAGTCATCAACAAAATAAAAACTGTATGTGGGAGGTGGAAGGCAAGGAAGCTCAGGTTAAAGGGAAAGGTGACAGTGGTTAATAGTTTGCTACTATCAGGCTGTGTGTATGTGTTGTCTGTATTAGAAATGCCAATGTGGGTTAAAAATGACCTTAACAAAATTGTGTGTGATTTTATATGGGAGGGGAAGGGGGTTAAGATTGCACAGGGGACACTCGTGGGAAAGAGGTGTGAAGGAGGGCTGAATTTATTGGATATAGAAACAAAAAAGACAGCAGTAAGGATTAAAACGGTGAAGAAATATATTGTGGGAAGATATAAATATGGGTGGAAGGATTTCATGGAGAAATATATGAATGATGTGGGTGGCATAGGACAGTATGTGTGGTACATGGGCCTAAAGCAGTCAATGACGACAACTATACCAGAATTTTATAGAGAGGTCTTTGAAGCCTGGAGGAAATTCTTACCTAAGATGCAATATGAATGTGAGAGGATACAACCGTTGGTAAAACTGCCCCTGTTTCTAAACGAAAAAATTAAACACAATGGCAAAACATTGTATGAGCCCAAATTCATAGAGGGAGGGATTAGACAAATAAAGGACATCATTTATGAGGTCATCCCAGGATTCTTAAGAAATAATTGCATATATGATCAGGTATGTGAGCTGGAGGGGATGGAAAATAGAGAGAAAATAAATAAAATATATGAAAAGATTAAAACAAGTATACCCTTAGAGTGGGCCAAGATCATCAAAAGTGAATGTGTGGTGAAGGGAGAGACAAGCATGCCTGAGCTATATGTGATGGAGAATGAGAAAAAGATTAAAATGGGAGATATGAGTGTGAAGAAAGTATACAGATGGTTGATAGGGGATGTGATGAAGGAGCCGGCAGCTGAGAAAGTGTGGAGCAGGGTGTTTGTGGGTATGAATGTAAAGAAAATATGGTCAAATATGGGGATAAGGTATAATAGTATAGAGTGTGAGAACAACGATTTCTTAATTAGACACAATAGGATTTATACAAACGTGGTGCTAAATAAGATTAATAATGATGTAAATGCGATGTGTGATGTTTGCAAAAGTGGTCATGAGAGTTTTTTACATTATTTTTTGGACTGTGGGGAGTTAGTTGATTTCTTTGAGTTTTTAAAAGCACTTTTGAAAGAAAACTGGGCTGCTGAGCTGGACTTGGAGGGAGGGTGGAGGACAGTGTTTTTGTTTGGTACGTTTGAAAAAAGAAAAGACGTTAATTTTTGTCTAATGAATTTTGTTTTGAGCCATGCCAGACTCGCGGTCGTCTGCAGGAGGAACTACGCACACTTTGAGGGGCGGAAAGTGAAAATAAAAAGTTTGTTTAAATCAATCATGAAAAGAGATGTTAACTTGATGTATAAGTATGGAGGGGAGAAGGCGGAAAGTTTCTTTGTGAGTGGGAGTAAATTAATTTCTGAAGGGGAGGGAGGGGAGATATTGTTTAACTGGTGAAAAGACTGGGGCATGCAGATTGAGCTGTATTCTTTAATTTGACGTAACATTTGTCCTGTAAGCATTAGAATTGAGTGAGTTTTTGTGTAGGATGGACAAGAGAAGGGGATTAAGTTGGGTTTGTAAAGGTTTTTTTTCTCAGAGATGATTTATGTAAATAATACCCTGTGTTATAGTTTGCTGTAAATGTGTGAACTGGAAAATAATAAAAAAGATTAAAAAAAAAAAAGAATATGCCCGATCTCGTCTGATCTCGGAAGCTAAGCAGGGTCGGGCCTGGTTAGTACTTGGATGGTAGACTGCTTGGGAATTCCAGGTGCTGTAAGCTTTTTTCCAGTCTTACCTGATGTATTTACATGTATAAATAAGGTTCAGAGGGTGGACTCGTTCGCTTACGGCCACACCAACCTGTATACGCCCGATCTC
>NC_084966.1:16010541-16023041 GCF_949316205.1 Platichthys flesus
CGCCTGATCTCGTCTGATCCCGTTCAGGTGTGCAAGCAGGAAGTGAGCAGAGAGCAGAGAGCAGTCGAGTGTTTGTTGGGACCGCGTGTGCTTGTGAGGCATAAGGTGCATTTGTGATAGTTTTATGTGTGATTCATTTCCCCTGCAGCCTGGCTGTTTGGGGGATTGTTTCATACTTTCTGTGATTGGATGGATAATTTGATAAATGACAAAATAGAAGGTAAGGCCACTTTGATTAATGCAGAACCCGAGATTGATTATGCTTCTAGTGATTGGGGGGAAGAACTTGTGAAGGAAAACATGGAAGTTAAGGACAGTTTGGCACATGTAGAACGGGAGAATGATTCTGGAAATATTGAAGCCAGCGAGAAAGGAATAACCCAGGAGATCAATTCCGTAATTAGGCCTATTGATAAAGCAAGCACGGCGAATGGTAGGAGAGATAAAGAGAGACAGGGAGAAAGTGAGGGTGATTGTGGCTATAAAAAGGAGCTGACATTGATTGTAGAGCCCGTCGGTGAGGATTACATTACCATGATGGAACTGTTGCGGGAAATCAAGGAAAAGTGTGGGATTGTTCTGGCATGCAGGGTCAAAAGTATGAACACTTACGAGATCACCATGCAGGAGGGAAAGGGCAAGACAAGGTTATTAGATGGCTTCAAAATCGAAAACACTCGGGTGACTGCCAAGGAAGTTCGCAGCAATGAAATTGTTGTTTCATTTCTAAACTTGCCATCTTATATCACTGATGCTGAAATTAGGCAGAAACTCTCAACGTGGGGCGTGAGGGCGATTTCGCCCATCAAAAAAAGAAGGAAATGGCCTGGGACAGACGTGGTGGACGGGACAAGGTTCTGTAAAGTACAATTTACTGAACTTGTACAGTCGCTGCCCTACTCAGCAAAGTTCGAGACACTAGACGGAGGGGAGTACTTCCGTGTAATTCATGACAGGCAGGTGAAGGTCTGCAGGCTGTGCATCCAGCCAGGACATATTTTGAGAGAATGCCCAGACTTCACCTGTTATAAATGCAAGTGCCAGGGACACTATGCTAGGGAGTGTGACTTGCAGGAGGGGAAGCGCGGAGAGGAGAGGACGGTGGACGCGGAGCCAGCCGGCGGCGACGAGCGCGTTTCCTGGTCCGAGGAGGAGCAACGACAGCAGGACGAGGACACCGGAGCTGCCAGCGGGGGTGAAATTACCCCATCCACCATCGGCAGCAGTGCGGATGGAGTGTCCGGTGAGACGGGTTGCATGACGGGAGGAGCATCCGGGCAAAGTATGGAGGAAGGTGCTAGCAAAGCGCCCAAAACTCCCTCAGCCCGGGCGAGTGAACGAAGAGGCGACCGACCAGGAGAGGTGGAGGCCCCGGATTGCAGTGAGGCTCCAAGGGACGGCGGGGCTGCTGCTGCTGCTGCTGCGGCTGCTTCACCTAAGGAGCCAGACGATTCGAGCATGGAGGTGGTGGAGACAAGAACATCGGGAGAAGGAGAGTCGATGGACTACGAGGCGGTGAAAGCCAGCAGGAAGAGAATGAGCAAAAAGAGGGACAAAAGGGAGCCAAAAGAGCGGAAGGTATGAACAATCGAGCATCTCTGGAAAGCTGTGTTTTTCTTTTCACCATTACTATGGTCATAATAACATCCTTAAATGCAAACGGCCTGAGGAACATGATCAAAATAGAAAGAACGATTGAACTCTGTAAATCTGACATACTGTGCCTTCAAGAAACGCATTGGGATAATGAACTTGTGGAAACCCTTGGAAAGATTTGGAAAGGGCCCATATTTATAGACAATGGGAGTGCGAAGGCATGTGGAGTGGCAATCCTTGTCAGAGAGAGGTCTGTTAGTGGTGTCAAGCAAACCTTTTGTGGAGGGAATGGACGTGTGATAGCGATAGAATTTGTCCACAATAAAAACACATACAAATGAATCAATATCTATGCACCAAACGTGGAGGAACTGAGAAAGGGTTTTTTTGAGGACTTGGAGGTTCTGTGCACGGGAGATTGTATGATGGTTGGTGACTATAATGTAAAATTATCAAGACTAGATTATTCAAATAATGTAAAATACAGGTATGATGGGTCAAGGAACTTTTTGAAAAGCATGATGGCAGAACACAAAATGGTGGACGTATGGAGGGAGGAAAATGCAGAACGAAAAGTGTTTTCGCGGAGGCAGGTGGTTATGGGGACCCTTAGACAGAGTAGAATAGACCTCGTCCTAGTTAAGGAAAACATTGTCAGCCAAATAAAAGAGGTGAAATATAATTTTACCACTCTTAGTGATCATGCAATCCTGTCGCTGAGGTTAAAGGACGTATGTATAAGGAATGTAGGTGGAGGAATGTGGTGCCTAAACAACAGCTTATTAAGAGAGGATTTATATAAAGAGATGATAGCAAAATGTATCAAAGAAGAAATAGAGAACAGATTAAACAAAGATAATATTTGTATTTGGTGGGAAAATTTGAAAGAAAAAGTTAAAAAGAAAAGCATATACTATTCCAAGCAAAAGAACTTCAGAATGGATCAGGTAGAGAAAGAGATACAAAATAAATTAAACGAAGAAGCAGGGAAAGCAGACAAAGATGGAAATTATAATATACAAAATTATCTGAAGATGAGAAGGCAACTAAAAGATTGTGAGAAAAATAAATGTGATGGGGCGATAGTAAGGAGTAGAGTACAGTATGCTGTAGAGGGGGAAAGGTGCACAGCGTACTTTCTAAACCTGGAAAAAAATAAGCAGGAAAATAATTATATAAACGAACTATAGAATGAAAATGGGGAGAAGGTAAATGATTTGGTTAGCATCTTGAATACAGTGGAAGGCTTCTATAAAAACTTGTATAAAAAAGGGAATACAGAAAAAGTATGTATTGATGAGGTCTTGAGTGGTGTGGATGCAAGGATATCAGCAGACGAGCAAGACATGTGTGACAGAGAGATTACAGTAGAAGAAATACAAATAGCAATTAAAAATGCAAAAAACAATAAAAGCCCTGGTTCAGATGGCCTGAGCAGTGAATTCTACAAAGAGTTTGCTGATGTGTTGGCACCCATACTGCTAATGATATATCAAAGCATGGAAGAGGGACAACTGGTTCCAGAATCCATGGCTACTGGGGTAATCACAATATTATTTAAAAATAAGGGGAGTAGGTTGGAGTTAGGGAATTATAGGCCAATTAGTTTATTGAATAGTGACTATAAGATATTAACAAGGGTTTTAGCGTATAGGATTAAGAAGGTAATGGGAGGAATAATATCACCGACACAGGCATATAGTGTCGAAGGGAGAGACATAGCAGATATAATAGGGACAGTGAGGGACGTTGTTAGGCACATGAAAGAACAGTCTGGGATTGTGTTGAGTGTAGATTTGAATAAGGCTTTTGATAGAGTGGAGCATGAGTTCTTGTTTCGGACTATGAAAGAATTTGGGTTTGGGGATAGAATAGTGAGTTGGATCAGGCTGCTGTATAAGGAAGCTAAGAGTAGGGTCAAATGTAATGGTCTGATGACAGACACCTTTGCTTTGGAGAGGTCAGTGAGACAGGGCTGTCCTTTATCAGCACTGTTGTATAGCATGTCTATCGAACCCTTTGCTGTCCTTATAAAAAAAGATAGTAATATAAAAGGAATACAAATACCAGGTGAGAAAATTAATATAATTCAACAATATGCGGATGACATGACAATAACAGTAGAAAATATGGACAGCATCAATATAATTATGAAACACATGGGAACATATGGGAGGGCAGCAGGGGCTAAAGTGAATATAGAAAAATCGGAACTAATGTGTATAGGTCAGGAGGGGGATAGGGTTGACAGTATGATTGCATTTAGAGTGGTGGACTGCATCAAAGTTTTAGGAGTAAACATAGGTCCAAACGAAAAGGAAGCAAGAGATATCACTTGGGCAAGAGTGATAAATAAGATAAAACACACTTTAAATGCATGGAAGCAGAGGAAATTGAAATTAAAAGGTAAGGTAATAGTTGTTAATTCCTTATTATTATCCAAATGTGTGTATGTTTTGGGCGCACTAGATCTTCCGGTATGGGTTCTATCTGAATTAAATCAGCTGACTTCAAACTTCTTGTGGGATGGGAAGGGTGCGAGGATATCCCACAAAACGTTGATAGCAGGGTACAGTGAGGGAGGGCTAAAACTGGTGGACATTGACACAAAACGTAAAGCACTGAGGGTTAAAACAGTGAAGAAGTATCTCCATGATGTGAATGACTATGGGTGGAAACAATTCTTTAAAATGTATATTCAGATGGCTGGTAGATGTGGAGAGAATAGTCTGCTTATGGTTTTGAAAGAACCAATGTATGAAAAAGTGCCTTCTTTCTACCAAGAGGTGTTCAGAGCGTGGGGAGAATTCCTACCCAACATATCATACAACTGTAGTAATGTAACCGAAGTAATGAATAAACCCGTTTTTCTCAATCCTATAATACAGCATAACAACAAAATGCTATACAATAAGGATTTCATGGATGCAGGAATTAGGCAAGTAAAGGACATGGTCTATGAGTTTGTGCCTGGGTTTCTGCCTGGGCAGGCAATGGTAGACTGCGTAAGAGAATGGGATGAGGATGCTATGAGAGATATGATTGTAAAAATGTATGATATAATTAAGGGGAGTATGCCTGTAGACTGGAGGTATTTGATTGAGAGAGAGTGTGTGAGGACAGGGGATGGACCTTTACCTAAACTAGTGTTTGTTAAAAATGACGCAAATAAAGAGTTTAAAGAATTAAAAGTAAAAAACATATATTTGGAACTGATAGCGAAACTGTTGAAAAGACCGGCATCAGAACAAATGTGGGAGAGGGTTCTGCCAGGTATGAATGTACAGTTGATATGGGAAAACCTCCAAATCAAATATAATGCAATAGAATGTGAAAACAATGACTTCATGACGAGACACAACAGGATCTATGTAAACACGGTGCTGCATCAGATTAACAAAGAGAACAAAAGAGAATGTGACGTGTGTGAAACTGAGCCAGAAGACTTGTTACATATATATATCCGATGTGAATGTCTACGTAGGTTTGTTTTGAAGTTAAAAGATATGCTGTTTAAAAACTGGGAAATGGGTTTTGTAAAGGCACATGAATGGAACAAAATGTTGCTGTTTGGAGTAAATGGGAAAAGGAAAGATGTGAATGTTCGTTTGTTTAATTTTGTGTTAAGCCATGTAAGGTATGCTATTATGTCAAGAAGGAATCTTGCTCATTTTGAGAGGAAAAAGGTGCATGTGTGGGATTTGTTTGAATCGGTTGTCAGGAGAAATGTGGGTTTGATCTTTAAATATGGTGCTGAGGACTTTGCTGAATGTTTTATTGACGGGTGTGGCTTTATATCTGTAACATCGGAAGGGAAACTAGCATTTAATTTCTGAGTGTGCCGCTATGTTTATCAGGAGCACGTGTTATTATTAAGTGATTTATTTTTCTTTCTTTTTTATCATTTTTTGAGTTTTGTTATCCCTTAACATGAATGTGATTCCTGTGTGTATGTCATTGTTTTGTGTAAATATTTACAGATGAATGTCGTTTGTATATATAAATTGGTATTTTTGATAATAAAAAAAAAAAAAAAAATAAATATGCCCGATCTCGTCTGATCTCGGAAGCTAAGCAGGGTCGGGCCTGGTTAGTACTTGGATGGGAGACTGCCTGGGAATACCAGGTGCTGTAAGCTTTTTTACACTTTTACTAGACGTATTTACATGTATAAATAAGGTTCAGAGGGTGGACTCAAACGCTTACGGCCACACCAACCTGAATACCACCGATCTCGTCTGATCTCGGAAGCTAAGCAGGGTCGGTCCTGGTTAGTACTTGGATGGGAGACTGCCTGGGAATACCAGGTGCTGTAAGCTTTTTTCCACTTTTACCTGACGTATTTACATGTATAAATAAGGTTCAGAGGGAGGACTCACTCGCTTACGGCCACACCAACCTGAATACGCCCGATCTCGTCTGATCTCGGAAGCTAAGCAGGGTCGGGCCTGGTTAGTACTTGGATGGGAGACTGCCTTGGAATACCAGGTGCTGTAAGCTTTTTTCCACTTTTACCTGACGTATTTACATGTATAAATAAGGTTCAGAGGGTGGACTCAATCGCTTACGGCCAAACCAACCTGAATACGCCCGATCTCGTCTGTTCTCGGAAGCTAAGCAGGGTCGGGCCTGGTTAGTACTTGGATGGGAGACTGCCTGGGAATACCAGGTACTGTAAGCTTTTTTCCAGTCTTACCTGACGTATTTACATGTATAAATAAGGTTCAGAGGGTGGACTCGTTCGCTTACGGCCACACCAACCTGTATACGCCCGATCTCGTCTGATCTAGGAAGCTAAGCAGGGTCGGGCCTGGTTAGTACTTCGATGGGAGACTGCCTGGGAATACCAGGTTCTGTAAGCTTTTTTCCACTTTTACCTGACTTATTTACATGTATAAATAAGGTTCAGAGGGTGGACTCATTCGCTTACGGCCACACCAACCTGAATACACCCGATCTCGTCTGATCTCGGAAGCTAAGCAGGGTCGAAACTGGTTAGTACTTGGATGGGAGACTGCCTGGGAATACCAGGTTCTGTAAGCTTTTTTCCACTTTTACCTGACTTATTTACATGTATAAATAAGGTTCAGAGGGTGGACTCATTCGCTTAAGGCCACACCAACCTGGCACCCCCTACAGTACGTAGTGTTTTTTGGACAGCCGCATGGTGAATTGTTTGTTCTGGTGGAGAGAATTTTTTGGAGTGTTGTTATCTGGCTTCACAACCCAGTTATTTTGTGTTTTTTTTCGTCCCCCGCAGTCATAGACTGTTGGGGGATCGCCCTGAGTTAATATATATATATATATATATATATATATATATATATATCTATACTTTTCCAGTCTTTTTTTGTTCTTTTGCTACTGTGGAGGCTGGAGTGATCCGGGGCCTAGCTTCGGCGAAACCACCGGGAGAAATGAGTGCCGGCGGGCAGCTAGCTGGAGGGACGGAGAATGGAGCAGGACGTGAGGTGGAGGAGGACGGAAAGAAAAAGGGAGAAGCTGGCGGGTTGAGAGGAGGAAGGAGCATGGCGGAGGATTCGGGAGGAGAAAGGAGAGAAGGAGAGAGCGGGGGAGATGGAAACGGCAAGGCGGCTGGAGACGGGCAAGAGCAGGTGGCTGGAGGAGAAACAGTTGACGGGATAAGGAAGACAGAGCGCAAGTATGAAAGGCGGCTCACGGTATGCGTGGAGCAATGCGGGGACGTTATACCTATAGGCGAAGTAATGAAGGCTATGGCGGTTGTGTGCGGTGAAATAAGGGCTTGTAGAGTGCTGGCCCTCGGGAAGCTGGAGGTGACGGTATGCGGAGAGAGGGGGAAGGACCGTCTGCTTGACGGCTTTAAAATACACAATACTAGGATAATTGCCAAAGAACTATGCAATGATGAGCTGGTGGTTTCTTTTCTCACCCTGCCAGCGTACACATCTGACGAGGAAATCCTTGACAAACTAAGTGGGTGGGGAGTCCGGGCGCTTTCGTCGATTAAGAGGAGGATGTGGCCGGGCACCAATATAGCCGATGGAACAAGGATTGTACGGGTTAAATTTAATGAGCTTGTGCAATCCTTGCCGTATTCCACGAAATTCAACACGGCAACGGGTGTTGAATATTTCAGAGTGATCCATGACCGTCAAATGAAGGTGTGTAGGAGTTGCATGCAGCCTGGCCACATCCTGCGTGAGTGCCCGGACTTCACCTGCCACAAATGCGGATGTCAAGGCCACTATGCCCGGGAGTGCGCCACAGGGGTGGCAAAATGTCGGATGTGCCAGAGGAGAGAGAGAGACTGCATATGCTCAGTGGAGGAGGAAGCGGAGGAGGACGGCAGCAAGTCGGATAGTGGCGAACCGGGTGCGCCGGACGGTGGTGGTGGTGAGGACGAGGAGGGAGAGAATGAGGGTATGGGCGCGAGCATGGACCAGGACGGTGCCTCTGGGGGGAAAGATTACCCCACGTTGCTGGAGGAGGAGCTCACCTCGGGCCAGCCTGCAGACCTGGGCCTGAAGGGAGAGCTGAGCAAGGGCCTGCCGCGGCGGCTGGGAGACAGGAGCGTAAGAGGCAGAGGTGAAAAACGGGAAGGGGTAAGAATGTTTGGGGATGGAACGGGGAAAACTGTACTTAAAACGACTTGGGGCAATGATGAGGTGGGGGAGAGTGGGGATTCTGTTGATAAAACTGTGAGGGAGGGGAGCTCGGGGAGTGATATGGACATGGAGGAGCTAAGGGAGGCGAAAAAAAGGCTGTCTGCAAAGCAAAAAACGGAGGGGAGTGGGAAGAAGAACAAGAATCGTTAATGTATTAATGAAGGTTAATGTGCTAGTTGGCTCTTTCTCGTTGGTTTTTTCCTTATTTTATTTTTATTATTTATGGCCTTGGTTATTTTTTCTCTGAATGCTAACGGTTTGAGAACAGAATATAAAAGAAATGCCATATTGGATATGAGAGCTGATATTCTGTGTTTGCAGGAGACTAGATGGGATGACAACCTACTTAATATAAGTAGAAAGCAGTGGAAAGGCCAGGTTTATTTTTCAGAAGGGACTCCCAGGGCCAGGGGAGTGGCGATTTGCTTTAATAGTGCTAAAATAACGGGGATTAATTTAGTTCATAGAGATTTAGAGGGGAGGTTGTTAGTTGTTGACTGTGTTTATGAGGGGAGGGAACTTAGAATAATTAATTTACATGCACCCAATGGGGAGAAGGAGAGGAGGGTTTTTTTGGCTGGTTTGAATGTGTGGTGCAACTCTAATTGTATGATTGTGGGGGATTTTAATGTTATTTTGACTCAATCTGATTTATCGAGTAACAATACATTTAAAGGGGACAGCACTAGGCGAACCCTTAGGGATTTAATGGAGAACAATCAATTGGTTGACATATGGAGAGTCCTACACCCGTGGAAAAGGGTTTTTTCAAGAAGGCAACTTGTTGCAAATACTCTTAAACAGAGTAGAATTGACTTTGCGTTAGTACAAAGTAGAAAAGTTAAAATAATTAAGAGTGTGGAATACATTAATAATACTTGGAGTGACCATGCGGGGATTAGGTTAGAGGTGGGAGGGAGGGAAGGGAGTGTTAACCAGAGGCCTTGGTGTTTTAATGCCAGCTTTTTGGGAGATGTTGTGTTTATGAAGAGCATGGGGTTTTTTATGAAGAGAATGATGGATGAATGGAATGATGATGAGAATATGAGTGTGTGGTGGGAGAGTGTGAAAATAAGAATTAAAAACAAATGTGTCAGGTATGGTATAGAAAAAAGGAAAAGGGAAAATGCAGAGGAGGATCATTTGAGAAAACAACTAAATGAGGAAATTAAACTGTTAGATGAGGAGGGTAATATATGTACGGAAAAATATGTGGATTTAAAAGAAAAATTGAGTGCCTTACAGGTAGCAAAGTGTAGAGGGGCTGCTATTAGAAGCAGGATTCAATATATGTACGAAGGGGAAAGGAGCACAGCCTTTTTCCTGGGTTTGGAAAAACAAAAACAAAATAAAACTGAGATAAAGGAAGTATTAGATAATAATGGTCAAATAGTAACTGATAAGGAAGAGATATTAAAAGTAGTTAGGGATTATTATGAGTGTTTATTTAAAAAAGATGCATGTGATAAAGATAGTGTAGGAGAGGCCTTAGAGGCACTAAAGAAAACTTTAAGTAGGGAGGATAGTGTTTGGTGCGATTGTGAATTTTCTGTACAAGAGATATATAGTGCTATTGATGGACTAAACAAAAATAAGAGCCCGGGGAGTGATGGTCTGACAGCCGAGTTTTACGTCGGCTTTAAGGAAATTCTGGCTCCGGTGGTTGAAAAACTCTGCAAGTATGTAGAGAAAACAGGCTGGCTCCCTGAGAGTATGGGATTAGGCATAATAACGATTTTTTATAAAAATAAGGGAGATAACAAAAATCTTGATAACTATAGGCCAATCAGTCTACTCAACACTGACTATAAAATAATTGCTAAAATACTTGCGAATAGAATAAGGGAGGTAATAGGTTCAGTAATAGGTCCAACTCAAGCGTATAGTATTCCAGGGAGGGACATTGGGGATTCAATAATAACAATAAAACAGGTAGTAAGAGATATGGAAGAGGAGGGAGGATTGTGGCTGGGGATTGATTTAAATAAAGCGTTTGATAGGGTGGATCAGGTTTTTTTGGGGAGGGTACTAGAGAAACTTGGATTTGGGACTAAATTAAGGGGGTGGGTGGGATTGCTTTATGGGGGGGCTAAGAGTAAAATAAAATGTAACGGTGTTCTGACTGACTCCTTTGATGTCAAGAGGTCAGTGAGGCAGGGCTGCCCAATGTCAGCACTGCTCTACAGCATGGTGGCGGAGCCGTTGGCGGCTTTAATTGCTAATGATAAAAGAGTGTGTGGAATAGGTAAGGGAAAAATTAGCGTAATGCAGTATGCGGATGATATTAATGTAATGGTTAAAAGTGAGAGTGATGTAGATATAGTGTTGAAACATATAGAAACTTATGAGAGAGCTTCAGGAGCAAAAATTAATATGGAAAAGTCTGAAATAATGGGGATGGGTAGGAACAAAGATCTAAATAACAAATGGGGATTCAAAGTAGTAGAGAATAAAAGAAAAGTGCTCGGAGTGTATGTTGGAAGTGATGAGAATGAATGCGATGATTTGACGTGGAAAGATGTTATTGGACGTATGCAAAAGACCCTGTGTATGTGGAGGGCTAGGGGTTTGCTTTTAAGGGGAAGGGTGGCCGTCACCAATGCTCTAGTTTTGTCGCAGGTGAACCATGCATTGAGCACTTGTGCGCTTCCGACTTGGGCTGAGCAGAAGATTGCAAAAGTCGTTAGAGACTTTATTTGGAGGAGCAAAGCAGCCAGTATTGCGCATAGAACGCTGATAAGGGTCATAGATCAGGGTGGGCTAGGATTGATGGACGTACTCGCAAAAAGAACTGCGTTACGAACTAAATTGATAGGTAAATTTAGGGATGCAAGTCGGGAGGCGGCCTGGAAAGGCCACTTCAGCCAGTGGCTGAGCACATTTGGTCTCTTGAGTAAAGACAATTTGTTGCAGATGCAGGACGCAGCGGCATATGCACATCTGCCGCGGTTCTTCCAGGAGGTGCTCAACGCGTGGTTCCTGCTATTTGATAAGACCACACTCGTATGCGACTCAAGAGCGTCTGTGATGAGGCTGCCGTTCCTCTCCAGCCCATATTTTAAACAGGGGGGCGGAGGGGTCATCAAGAGCGTGGCTCTTGAGAGGGCGGGGCTGAAGCGGTTGGGAGATCTAGTCGACAGGGGAGGGAGATGGGATAAAGAAAGAGTGATTAGGATAGTGAGAGAGAAGGGGATAACATATAGGAGGGAAGTGATTGTGAAAGTGTTGGAGAGAGTGGAAGAGAGTGTGATGAGTGAATGGGGGGACGGGTTTAGAAATAAGGGGAGGGTTGGGCAGGATGATGAGGTGGGAATCTCCCTGCGCCTGGGGGGGGAGACACACGCCATTGCTGATATCACAACAAAGATTTGGTATAGGCATGCATTGACATATAGAGTGCAAAAACCCACATGCGAGAGTAAATGGACAGACACATATCCGGACATTACACCCAACATTTTGTGGAAGAATATTGACATACCGCACACACCGCATGCAATATTCGATCTTGATTTCAAGATAAGGCACAGGAGGATTTTCACATGCATCATCCTGCACCAAATGCTCAGGGGAGTGTATGGGAGGACGTGTATGGTGTGTGAAAGGAGGGATGAAGACTTTAATCATATTTTTGTGTATTGTTGTGAGCTAGCAGAATTCTGGGGAAAAATCAAGGGGCTGCTGGCAGGGTGCAGTGTGGGAGACTGCTGGGTGGATCGGGGGTGGGAATTGTCTGTACTCTTGGGAGTGAATAGAAAACATAAAAATTGGAAAACGATCAAGATGATCCTTGGGTTCGCAAGGAGGGCGATTTTTAACAGACGCAAGTTTGCACTGTATGAAAGGAGAAAGTTGGATGTATGGAGGCTGTTTGTGAATGAATGGAAAAGACACTTACGAATGCTGTATGTTGTGGATGAGGCTTGTTTGTGAGTATGTTTGTAGAGAGCGCGGGAGTATGTGGTGTGAATGAGAATGGAATTGTATGGATGACTGAGCAGGGCACCGTCTGGGGTTGATTTGGGTGGTTTAAAGGGGGTGGCTTATTTTTGGAGGTGGGAGAGTGAGGGAGTTTTGTGTGGGATTTTGGTTTTGTGTGGTTTTTCGAATGAGGGGTGGATTATTTTTGTGGGTAAATGGTCGAGGTTAAAAGATTCTGTGTTTAGCTGTTCGGTTTGCGTTTTGGGACTGAGGGGCGGTTTAATTTCGAGGGTAAGTGTATTCGGGATAAGATACTGCTTTTGATGTCTGGTTCTT
>NC_084966.1:16063041-16070541 GCF_949316205.1 Platichthys flesus
CTTTTTCCTTCTTTTACCTGACGTATTTACATGAATAAATAAGGTTCAGAGGGTGGACTCATTCGATTACGGCCACACCAACTTGAATACGCCCTATCTCGTCTGATCTCGGAAGCTAAGCAGGGTCTGGCCTGGTTAGTACTTGAATGGGAGACTGCCTGTGAATACCAGGTTCTGTAAGCTTTTTTCCACTCTTACCTGACGTATTTACATGAATAAATAAGGTTCAGAGGGTGGACTAATTCGCTTACGGCCACACCAACCTGAATGTGCCCGATCTCGTCTGATCTCGGAAGCTAAGCAGGGTCGGGCCTGGTTAGTACTTGGATGGGAGACTTCCTGGGAATACCAGGTGCTGTAAGCTTTTTTCCACTTTTACCTGACGTATTTACATGTATAAATATGTTTCAGAGGGTAGACTCATTCGCTTACGGCCACACCAACCTGAATACGCCTGATCTCGGAAGCTAAGCAGGGTCGGTCCTGGTTAGTACTTGGATGGGAGACTGCCTGGGAATACCAGGTGATGTAAGCTTTTTTCCACTTTTACCTGACGTATTTACATGTATAAATAAGGTTCAGAGGGTGGACTCATCGCTTACGGCCACACCGACTTGAATACGCCCGATCTCGTCTGATCTCGGAAGCTAAGCAGGGTCGGGCCTGGTTAGTACTTGGATGGGAGACTGCCTGGGAATACCAGGTGCTGTAAGCTTTTTTCTTCTTTTACCTGACGTATTTACATGTATAAATAAGGGTCAGAGGGTGGACTCATTCACTTACTGCCACACCAACCTGAATACGCCCGATCTCGTCTGATCTCGGAAGCTTAGCAGGGTCGGGCCTGGTTAGTACGTGGATGTGACACTGCCTGGGAATACCAGGTGCTGTAAGCTTTTTTCCACTCTTAACTGACGTATTTACATGTATAAATAAGGTTCAGAGGGTCGATTCGTTCACTTACAGCCACACCAACCTGAATACGCCTGATCTCGTCTGATCTCGGAAGCTAAGCAGGGTCAGGCTTGGTTAGTACTTGGATGGGAGACTGCCTGGGAATACCAGGTTCTGTAAGCTTTTTTCCACTTTTACCTGACTTATTTACATGTATAAATAAGGTTCAGAGGGTGGACTCATTCGCTTACGGCCACACCAACCTGAATATGCCCGATCTCGTCTGATCTCGGAAGCTAAGCAGGGTCGGGCCTGGTTAGTACTTGGATGGGAGACTGCCTGGGAATACCAGGTGCTGTAAGCTTTTTTCTTCTTTTACCTGACGTATTTAAATGTATAAATAAGGGTCAGAGGGTGGACTCATTCGCTTACGGCCACACCAACCTGAATACGCCCGATCTCGTCTGATCTCAGAAGCTAAGCAGGGTCGGGCCTGGTTAGTACTTGAATGGGAGACTTCCTGGGAATACCAGGTGCTGCAAGCTTTTTTCTTCTTTTACCTGACGTATTTACATGTATAAATAAGGTTCAGAGGGTGGACACATTAGATTACGGCCACACCAACTTGAATACGCCCGATCTCGTCTGATCTCGGAAGCTAAGCAGGGTCGGGCCTGGTTAGTACTTGAATGGGAGACTGCCTGTGAATACCATGTGCTGTAAGCTTTTTTCCACTCTTACCTGACGTATTTACATGAATAAATAAGGTTCAGAGGGTGGACTAATTCGCTTACGGCCACACCAACCTGAATGCGCCCGATCTCGTCTGATCTCGGAAGCTAAGCAGGGCCGGGCCTGGTTAGTACTTGGATGGGAGACTGCCTGGGAATACCAGGTGCTGTAAGCTTTTTTCTTCTTTTACCTGACGTATTTACATGTATAAATAAGGGTCAGAGGGTGGACTCATTCACTTACTGCCACACCAACCTGAATACGCCCGATCTCGTCTGATCTCGGAAGCTAAGCAGGGTCGGGCCTGGTTAGTACTTGGATGTGACACTGCCTGGGAATACCAGGTGCTGTAAGCTTTTTTCCACTCTTAACTGACGTATTTACATGTATAAATAAGGTTCAGAGGGTCGATTCGTTCACTTACAGCCACACCAACCTGAATACGCCTGATCTCGTCTGATCTCGGAAGCTAAGCAGGGTCAGGCCTGGTTAGTACTTGGATGGGAGACTGCCTGGGAATACCAGGTTCTGTAAGCTTTTTTCCACTTTTACCTGACTTATTTACATGTATAAATAAGGTTCAGAGGGTTGACTCATTCGCTTACGGCCACACCAACCTGAATATGCCTGATATCGTCTGATCTCGGAAGCTAAGCAGGGTCGGCCCTGGTTAGTACTTGGATGGGAGACTGCCTGGGAATACCAGGTGCTGTAAGCTTTTTTCCACTTTTACCTGAGCAGGGCCGGACCAGGTTCTTTAAGCTTTTTTCCACTTTTACCTGACTTATTTACATGTATAAATAAGGTTCAGAGGGTGGACTCATTCGCTTACGGCCATACCACCCTGAACACGCCCGATCTCGTTCAGGTGTGCAACCAGGAAGAGAAGGGAGCAGGAAAACGTGTGTGTGCAGATCAGGCTGATATAGAAGCCTGGGGATTTCTTTTCTTCTGATTGATTTATATATGATTTTGACGAAATCTTAATTTAATTATAGTTGAAAACCTCCCCACAGCTTTTTTGCTGTTTGGGGAGGCCTTTTGTTTAACTAATGGACCACATGGCAGCAGACAAAGGACCGGAGCAGACAATGCCTAGCATTGGAGTTGGAGCACTGGAGGGAGAAGGAATGCATGGGATTGAGAAGCAGACAGAAACGGGAGGAGGACGTCAGAAAGAGTACGCGAAAGAGCTGACCGTGGACGTTGAGGTGGAGGGAACGGCAGTAATTTCCATGATGGATATTCTGCGGGAAGTTAAAGTGCAATGTGGAGTGGTGAGCGGGTGCCGTGTGAGAGGGAGAAACAACTTCGAAATTACCATGAAGGATGAGATGGGAAAGCGCAAACTGCTGGATGGCGTGCGCGTAAAAGGAGCCTTAGTGCACGCCAGAGAGATTGTGAACAGCGACATGGTGGTTTCTTTTATTGACTTGCCGGTGTATATGGAAGATGCCACAATACTGGGAAGGCTGGAGGAGTGGGGAGTACGGCCGATATCGGCTATCAAACGGCGCAAGTGGCCGGGGACGGAGATTGTGGACGGGACAAGATTTTTAAAAGTCCGCTTCAATGAGCAGGTACGATCACTCCCGTACTCGACCAAGTTAGAGACACTCAGAGGAGCGGAGTACTTTAGGGTAATACACGACCGACAGATGCGGGTGTGCCGACTCTGCATCAAGCCAGGACACATCTTCAGGGAGTGCCCTGATTTCAAGTGCTTCAGGTGCCAGAAGACTGGGCATTATGCGCGGGAGTGTGAGGAACAAAACGCAGCGGCGAGAGAGGAGGAAGAGGAGAGAGGAGAACAGATGGAGGAGAAAGACGGAGAGAGCGATGACGGAAGGGGAGCTGAAGAGAAGGCGGAAGGTGGGAACGAGCAAGCTGAAAGAGAACGGGAAGGGCGGTATAGATCTGACAGCGGCGACAGTGTTGAGAAAGACGGTGACGAACAGATGATGGAGCAGGGGGGAAAAGCGGAGGACGATGATGCGGCGGAGGCTACAGACGATGAACGAGGGAGATCAGAACAACAGGTGGAAAAAATGGACGAGGAGCAAAGAAAGGAGGGCAGAGGACAAAAGAGAGGGAAGAAGAAAAAAGAACAGGGACTGACCGCCAAAAGGAAAGCAGAGGAGGAGAAGACACGGGGAGAGAATAAAGGACAGCGGTCTGGCATGTGAGTCTTGCTTTAGTTTGTGGTTTAAATATTTTCTTTCTTTTAGCTCTCATGACCACAGTAACTTCTGTTAATGTGAATGGTTTAAGGGACAGAGGCAAACTGAGGTCACTTTTAAATATATATAGAAGTGACATCCTATGCATACAGGAGACAAATTGGGATGACGTAAAAGTTATGGAGGTGAGGGAGGTGTGGGGGGGGGGGGATTTATTATAATAACGGGGCTAAGAATGCAAGAGGGGTGGCTATAATGATTAAAAAACATAGGGTAGATGAGATAAAAGAGATATATAAAGATAGGACAGGGAGGATAATAGTAATAGAGTTTAAGTATCAAAATGTGTTGTTTAGACTAATTAATATATATGTTCCGAATATAGAAATAGATAAAAGAATTATAATAGAGGAGCTGAAAGGGCTAGTGATTGGAAGATGTATAATAGTTGGGGACTTTAATACTAAATGTAGCAGGCTAGATATAGGGCAAGGTGTAGTGTTCAGATGGGAAAAATCGAGGGAAAACTTGTTAGACATGATGAAGGACAAGAATTTAGTAGATGTGTGGAGATATGAGAATCCAGAGAGGAGGGAATTCACCAGGAGACAAATGAGGGATGGTGTATTGAAACAAAGCAGGATAGATTTGGTTTTAACACAGGGAGAGAATATAAAACATATAGACAGAATAAGACATGAAATAAATGCACTGAGTGACCACGACGGGGTGAGATTCAGAATTAAAGTAGGGAGAGAGGAGTTAGGGGGAGGGATGTGGATTTTGAATGCAGGTTATATTGAAGAGGGCGAATATAAACAACAGATTAGGGAGTTATTAGATATGGAGAATGAGAAAATTAAAGAATACTTTGCCAATAGGGCAGATACTCAGATTGGGGAGATATGGGAGACGGTGAAGAATAAGATTAAATCAATAAGCATTTGGTACAGTAAGAAAAGAAAAGTGAAAATGATGAAGAAAGAGAAGGAGTTGAGGGAAAGACTGAGGGGAGAGCTGAGTAAAGCGGAGAATGATGAAGGTTACAGCATGGAGAATTATATAGAGGCAAAGATGGAACTTCAGGGATATGAGGCAGAGAAATGTAGAGGAGCAATTTTACGGAGCAAGGCAAAATATGCGCTGGAGGGAGAAAGGTGCACAGCGTATTTTCTGGGACTAGAAAAAAGCAAACAAAGCAGGACATATATACACGAAATCAGGAATAAGGAGGGGGAGGTAGTAGCGGACTATGTGGCCATACTGGAGAGGGTGCAAGAGTTTTATGGGGAGTTATATCAGAGAGGTGGATTAGAGGAGGACAGTATAGTGGAGGTACTGGATAGTGTAGAAAGCAAGCTGAGTGTGGATGATAGTGAATGGTGTGACAGAGATATAAATAGGAGTGAGGTGATGGAGGCAATAGAGGGCCTGAAGAGCGGGAAGAGTCCTGGGAGTGATGGGATAGGGATTGAATTTTATAAAGTATATAAGGAGCAGATGGCATCTATTTTAGTAGAGGTATTCAGGGAGACTGAGAAAACAGGGATAGTGCAGGGTAGGATGGTAGAAGGTGTGATTACCTTAGTGTTTAAGAAGAAAGGAAGTAAACTAGACTTGCAGAATTATAGGCCTATAAGTCTGCTAAATGTAGATTACAAAATTTTGACCAAGGTGTTGGCTAACAGAATAAAACGAGTGATAGGGGATATAATTAAAACATCTCAAAGTTATAGTATACCAGGTAGGGATATAGCTGACACAATAGCGACAGTTAGGGATACAATAGAATTCATGAAGAGAGACGGGGCCGGGGGAATAGCGTTAGCTATAGACTGGAATAAAGCGTTTGATAGGGTGGAGCATGAGTTTTTATTTAGATCACTGGTGAGATTTGGATTTGGAGAGAGATTAGTGGGGTGGGTGAGGAGGTTGTACGAGGGTGCAAGGAGCTGTGTCAAAGTAAATGGAGTGCTGACTGACAGATTTTGTCTAGGGAGATCGATAAGGCAGGGATGTCCACTATCGGCATTGCTCTATGCCATTGTGGCTGAGCCCCTGGCCTTACTAATTAAAAAGGACGCAAGAGTTCGGGGAATACAACTACCATCTGGGAGCGTGCATACAATAAATCAATATGCAGACGACACAACAGTAACAGTGAGGGATGGGAACAGTGTGAAAAGGGTGCTAGAATTGGCAGAGATATATGGGAGAGCTTCGGGCGCTAGAATAAATAAAGAAAAATCAGAAATAATGTATATAGGCAACGTAGAGAGAGAGGAAGTAGGTTTAAGGGTGGAGGATAGGTATATTAAAGTGTTGGGCATATATTTAGGTGTTGAAACTACAGAGGCAACTGAGGCAACATGGACAGGAGTCATCAACAAAATAAAAACTGTATGTGGGAGGTGGAAGGCAAGGAAGCTCAGGTTAAAGGGAAAGGTGACAGTGGTTAATAGTTTGCTACTATCAGGCTGTGTGTATGTGTTGTCTGTATTAGAAATGCCAATGTGGGTTAAAAATGACCTTAACAAAATTGTGTGTGATTTTATATGGGAGGGGAAGGGGGTTAAGATTGCACAGGGGACACTCGTGGGAAAGAGGTGTGAAGGAGGGCTGAATTTATTGGATATAGAAACAAAAAAGACAGCAGTAAGGATTAAAACGGTGAAGAAATATATTGTGGGAAGATATAAATATGGGTGGAAGGATTTCATGGAGAAATATATGAATGATGTGGGTGGCATAGGACAGTATGTGTGGTACATGGGCCTAAAGCAGTCAATGACGACAACTATACCAGAATTTTATAGAGAGGTCTTTGAAGCCTGGAGGAAATTCTTACCTAAGATGCAATATGAATGTGAGAGGATACAACCGTTGGTAAAACTGCCCCTGTTTCTAAACGAAAAAATTAAACACAATGGCAAAACATTGTATGAGCCCAAATTCATAGAGGGAGGGATTAGACAAATAAAGGACATCATTTATGAGGTCATCCCAGGATTCTTAAGAAATAATTGCATATATGATCAGGTATGTGAGCTGGAGGGGATGGAAAATAGAGAGAAAATAAATAAAATATATGAAAAGATTAAAACAAGTATACCCTTAGAGTGGGCCAAGATCATCAAAAGTGAATGTGTGGTGAAGGGAGAGACAAGCATGCCTGAGCTATATGTGATGGAGAATGAGAAAAAGATTAAAATGGGAGATATGAGTGTGAAGAAAGTATACAGATGGTTGATAGGGGATGTGATGAAGGAGCCGGCAGCTGAGAAAGTGTGGAGCAGGGTGTTTGTGGGTATGAATGTAAAGAAAATATGGTCAAATATGGGGATAAGGTATAATAGTATAGAGTGTGAGAACAACGATTTCTTAATTAGACACAATAGGATTTATACAAACGTGGTGCTAAATAAGATTAATAATGATGTAAATGCGATGTGTGATGTTTGCAAAAGTGGTCATGAGAGTTTTTTACATTATTTTTTGGACTGTGGGGAGTTAGTTGATTTCTTTGAGTTTTTAAAAGCACTTTTGAAAGAAAACTGGGCTGCTGAGCTGGACTTGGAGGGAGGGTGGAGGACAGTGTTTTTGTTTGGTACGTTTGAAAAAAGAAAAGACGTTAATTTTTGTCTAATGAATTTTGTTTTGAGCCATGCCAGACTCGCGGTCGTCTGCAGGAGGA
>NC_084966.1:16120541-16160541 GCF_949316205.1 Platichthys flesus
CTCACCCACGGGTCAAATCGTTTTTTCAGAAAGGTTTGTCATGTTTAAATGATTATTTTACACAAATAATAATGATCATAATATACAGAAACATGTATCCCAGTGTTACTATGATGAGCAAAAGTTGGTATTTACTAAGTACAGAAATTTCAAATTCCAGTAAAGCTTAAACATTTTCTAGAAAATAAATGATGTAGCCTGTTGACTTGTGGTATTAAATTAGAGAAATGTACCACAATATTAATTTAATCATTGCTTGAGGTTAATATTGACAAATTCAACATGGATATGAACTGTATCGCTACTGACTCTCCAGCATCCTCAACATGAAACGTTCACGGCTCTGAGAGGAAGTCTGGCTCAACTTCATCAGGAGCCTCGGCCATCAGCGGTGTGTTTCCTGCCTACACAATTACTTGATTTTATTAAAAACAGATCCTCAGCAGGTGCTTGTTTTCACTCGGTGTCTCTGAACAAACATGTGGAGCAGCTAGGAAACGGGTTTTGGTGGAGCTGTGGTGCTTTTGAACTTATTTTAGGAGAGAAACTAGTGGGAAAAGCCGCTGAGCAGCGCTGCTCACCGCGGTGAACGGGGCGTGTTCGGAGGCTCCACCGACCAAATGCAGAGAGCATCAGAGCTCTTCATGACTTCAACATGAAGACAAATAAGTCCGCTACCTGCTTCCTCACTGTCAGCCTCCAGCACCGCTCACCCACTGAGTTTTTACTCGTTTATCAGTAAAGAGAAAACACAAGTGTCTGTGCGTTCACACTGTACACGGGAGCCACGGCTCGATTGAGTCTCCACGGTTCTCATGGTGTGTTCAAGTACCGCCTCCCGATCAGGACTCTTCATCAGTCCTGTAACTCACTCCGTTAGTTCGTTGTTGATCTAAACGCAAAGAGAAAGATGGCAGAAGTCGCTCCATTCCAGCACCAGCCGCCGCCAAGGTTAAAGCGGCCAAGAAGAAGGTCGTGAAACCGAAGACCGCCGGCCCCTGCGTCAGTGAGCTCATCGTGAAGGCCGTGTCCGCGTCCGCGTCCAAGGAGCGCAGTGGCGCGTCCGTGTCCGCCCTCAAGAAGGCTCTGGCTGCCGGAGGCTACGATGTGGAGAAGAACAATTCCCGCGTCAACACCACCATCAAGAAGCTGGTGGTCAGCGGGACCCTGGTCCAGACCAAGGGAACCGGGGCCACCGGCTCGGGCAAGAAAGAGGCAGTGAAGAAGGCCGCTCCCAAAGCCAAGAAGCCCGCCGCCAAAAAACCCGCAGTGGCTAAAAAGCCCAAGTCGGCGGGAGCCAAGAAGCCAGCAGCCGCTAAAAAGTCCCCGAAGAAGGTGGCTAAACCAGCAGCGGCCAAGAAGCCCACCAAGAGCCCCAAGAAGGTGGTGAAAAAGTCGCCTGCTGCCAAGAAGTCCCCCGCGAAGAAGGTCACCAAACCAAAAGCGAAGAAGACAGCAGCCAAGAAGAAGTGATCTGTCCTCACTGTGAAACATGTCCATCCTGGTAAAAGGCTCTTTTAAGAGGCACACACGTCTTTCCACAAAGAGCTGTTTCCTCATCATTCATCACCACTGTCCATAAATATGTAGAGACAGAGTTCTTTACTACAGGGAGTCTAGATAGATTGAGCAATATTAGATGTCATCTTACAATGTTCAGATTAAGAAGTTAGTAAATATCAAAACATCAAATATTATAAAACATAGCTTTAAACTCTGAAGGAGTAGCCTACTCCAACTTCACACATGCATCATGTAACATGATGTTCAGCAATATCGTCATTACTTCATATACCATACTTTTTAAACATTAGAAATATAATTAGAAAACAGACACTGATTATTCTGCACTTTGTGTAGATTGTTTTTTTATGAACATCAGAAGAATCTCAATCCTGTAATTCTGAATGCTGAGATGGCGAGCAGAACCCAGACCGTGGATGCAGTGTGGCCAACTGTTTGATCCAGATTGAACCTGATGGTTTATCCAGAAGACATCAGACCCCAGTACTGCCCGTCAGGTAGACAGGTAGTACTGAGGTTAGAGACATAAAGACCCGGACCAGAACGGAACCAGTGAATCTTCAAGCACACACTATACTGGGAACTGAATATATACACACACACTGAAAGGACAGTTATTTTATGAGAATTAAATAATTTATTGTGTTTTTATTATGTTATACTGTTTTATATTGTGATTGTTTGGTTGATTGTTCAATAAATTGGTAATTTGTTCAACTTGTTCTTTGACATAAACGAGTACTCAACAAATTATATATATATAACACTTGTCTGGGTCTAGTATTAGAAAAAAGCACAAAATATCGACCTAAATTCCTATATATACATATATATATAATATAAATAATAACATTAACAATAATAAACCAATATTTCTTATAATTACCCTGATGGTAATAAGTTATATCATCTCTTTTATATGTAAGTCAATCTTACGTGCTGTTCTTTCATATTAGTCAATTTTACCTGTTGCTCCTTTATAAGTAAGTCAAATAATCAAATAACCTATGGTATCAAAGGACCCAATTATCTATGTGACATGACAGCATCCTAGGATCAAATAATCTAAGGATATGATCTTTGAATTTGAACAGTGTTATTTAATACATATATTATATATAATATAAATAATAACAATAATAAAACACATATTTCACAATCACTCTCACTCCTCCTTTTCTTAATATAGCAGCTCCCCTCATGTTCCCATCGCCATTGTTTGTATACACATCTCCCATCTATTCGTTCTGCACTTCTCTCATTTGGATTTCAAATCACTGTGTTCCTTGTAAACATATGTCATAATTACTCATCCCATATATCTGATGTATTTTGTTTTTCAGCCCACTGGTATTTAATGAAATTAGTGTTAGCATTATTAGTATTCTTGTTTTCAATCTTTATTCTTACTCTTACTTTTCTTATTTATCCTCCTTTGCCTCTCTGTGTCCTGTCTTTTCCTTATTGGTGATACTTTTCCCATTAATTCCATGTCTGTTTCAGATCCTGGCGACATAGACGTTGCCTAGGGATGTTCAGCGATATCGTCATTACTTTATATACCATACTTTTTAAAGAGTCTGACTTAGCTGTTATATTTATCATAGCTACCTCGTGTCTTTCCTTGCTAAATATAAAAGTGACAGCTGCTTAGAAAAATGACAATTCCGGCCTCACATCATGTAACCATACTGTGCTGTAGTAACCTCAGGCAGCCAACAGATGGAGCTGCTCTCCGAATGATGTGAACCTGAGTAAAGTCCACTACCAGAAGAACTCTCCTCCATGTTCTGTCAGAAGCTTTGTTTTCCAGTAGCTCAGCTTCTCCTGCTTTATTGCAGCTACTTGTTTGAGTCACAGAAATGAGCTCTGTAGCTGCATCAACTTGATCAGTGGCTGTCATCAGACACTGCAATACCAACAGAGGGAAAGTTACGAGGTTAAATTTATTAACAGGGAGTAGAGGGTTTTTCCAGGTGAGGTTTTTCTCAGCTTTATGATTTAAACACCAAGTAAATGTTTCAGCTTATAATTAAAATAAACTATCTCAAGACCAACATTACAACCTTAGCTCACCTGATGAGGCCAAAGCTATTTGAGTTCACTGAAGAAGACTCTGAGAAGTCGTCGAAAGCTCAGCAAACAAGTGGAGGTCTTGGTTGAACTGATCCAGAGTCCTGCTCCTCTGGGGATAAAGAGTAAACTTCAGTGCTCAACACATTTATTGAGGAATCCAAAGCATTCAGATGGTGACAGAGCTCCATGCACTGTTGTTCAGGACAGCCTCTTCACTGTCACACCAGAAGAATCACAGGAGAAAATGTATACAATAATAATTATGATGGCTGAGCTCCATTTAGCTGCTCCACTTCAATGGTCCTGGTGTTGTGAATGCTGGATCACTGTCACGTTTACTGGGGCACTTCAATACAACAGAGGACCTGGTCAATGTTTTGAATGAAAACTTGTCTCATGTGAAACACGTCTATAATCACACATGTGACCGGACACACAGCACCTAACTTTTAAAAGCTGATTTTACAGATTAAGCAAAGGTACCAGAGTTATTGTTTATGACTACATTACTATCATATGATAGTTTGTAAGATGTTTAACCAATAGCTATCTTTACTTCTCACCCTAGATTTGCATAATGACAATGTAAAGAGGGTGTAAATTGCATTAAATCTGATCTACCCACACTAGTTTCTATTTCATTAGGAAGATAGTATGTGTTGTTTTTGCATTCATACCGTCCATCATGAGAGATGTATGCCATGGATCCATGAACCTTAGACGTACTGAAATTTGAAGTGTGTATCTTTTATATTTAAACTTCCAGATGAGTGATGGTTTCCTCACCAGATGACACAAACATCTGACACAGAATGAACCATACCAATGAATACATATTGAATGCTAGTGGACTGCAGAGGGTGGTGAAAACTGCCCAGCGCATCACTGGTTCCTCACTCCCCACCATTGAGTCGGTCCAGAGCAAGAGATGTCTGCGGGGGCTCGCAGCATCGTCAAGGGCAGCTCACACCCCAGCCACAGACTGTTTGCCCTCCTCCCTTCTGGGAGACGCTACAGGGTCCTCCGTTCCCGGACCAGCAGGTCCAGGAACAGCTTCATCCCTGTGGCTGTCACCCTGCTAAACTCTGCACCACAGTAAAAGCAGCTGCCCCGCACCACACACACCTCCTCCAGTGACTATACTTCCCTCCTCCACCCTGGCTTGGACTGCCACCCACCGTCCTCCAACCATTACACATTTGCACTAGACTGCTACTTTTTTTACTACTGTATAATCCCACCAATAGTGTATTCATATTCATATATATTGATCTTGCTCATAGTATATTCATCGTTCTTATATAATAAAATACCTCTTAATACTGCACTATTCCCTATATATTTCTTACTGTACATATCTTAAGTATTTACAAATTTTACTTCACATTTTCAGTTTTTTAAATTTGCACATTACTCTACACTTTTACTGCCTTTATTGCACTTCTGGTTATATTTAAAAAGCCCTTCTACTGTGCAAAGACAATAAAGTTGAATCTAATATAATCTAAAAATGACTTGTGCGTGTGCTTTAAATTGATGGGTGATATGAGGGGTTTTGTTCTTTAGAGTTGAGTGTGTGGCTCTTAAAAGAGCCTTTGTGTCGTTGGTTTCCAGCAACTTTGCTTTACTTGGACTTGGGGGCCTTCTCGGTCTTCTTGGGCAGAAGAACAGCCTGGATGTTGGGCAGCACGCCGCCCTGAGCGATGGTCACTCCGCCCAGGAGTTTGTTGAGCTCCTCGTCGTTGCAGACGGCCAGCTGCAGGTGGCGGGGGATGATACGGCTCTTCTTGTTGTCGCGGGCGGCGTTTCCAGCCAGCTCCAGGATCTCAGCGGTGAGGTACTCCAGCACAGCCGCCAGGTAGACGGGGGCGCCGGCACCAACGCGATGTGCGTAGTTGCCTTTACGCAGCAGTCTGTGAACACGACCGACGGGGAACTGGAGCCCAGCGCGGGAAGAGCGAGTCTTTGCCTTCGCTCTGGCCTTTCCGCCGGTTTTGCCTCTGCCTGACATTATGGATGTAGATTGTTTCCTAACACACGTCAAAAGAAACTGCGGTGAAAGGCATGATCACTCCCCTATATATACGCGGATTGAGCGGGACGGTTCATGCCTGACCAACCAGAATAGAAGCCTCCAGCTGAGCAGCGGGGGACGGCCGACCCTTTTGTCGAACGTTAGTTACGTATTGTAACTCTAGATTCTATGAGTATAGGCGCAGCCCTTTAAGGCTATCGCTAGTGGGTTTATCACTTGCGCGCATGCGCAGCACTGAAAACTTTAGTCCACGCCCACCAACGGTGGGCCCCGCCCCGGTCTCACCTGCATAAATTGGGGTGAGACCGGCCGCTCGCTTCCCTACTAATAGCTTTTTCTTCAGCCATAGAGGAAAACCAGTGAGGCCCAAGACTTAAGGGCTGCGCCTATACTCATAGAATCTAGAGTTACAATACGTAACTAACGTTCTATATCGTATAGGCTTCGCCCTTTAAGGCTATCGCTAGTGGGTTAAAGGCGAAGCTCGATGTTGTCCATGCCTCACTGGGTCTGTACAGTACCACAAGCATAAACACATCTGCCTATGTAGCAAAGCGGTAAATGAAAGGTTGCCCACAACGCCACCTGAGGAGTTTCACCTCAGGAATAAACTATTGATAATATGTGCAACAGCACAGGTTCGTTGGAATCACTTGGGGCATGAGACGTGTTTAAATCAATAATAAATCAACTTTAATAAACACAAATTCACATCGTCGAAACACAAAACAAACCTAACACTTGAGTTAAAAATAAGTAACTAACTGGACAGGGCTGTGACTTACCACGGCGACGAGAACCAAACAAAAAGGGGAAGGGACTAATAAAACAAACCACCCGTGACACAGCACACCAAACAAAAAGGGTTGTGAAGAAAACTCCCTCCACCAGGAATTGGGTCGCCGCCTCCGGGCCACAGCACCTGACCACAACAAAAATATTATTAAAACAAGTCAAGGGTTAAAACACTTTTGAACAAACAAACAAAATAACACATACAAATACAATAAAACTAAGTTAAATGTAACTATAAAATATGGAAGTCCCCCTGCACGTGTCCCCTCCACGTGCCGTGAAGGCGTAGCGTGGAGTATAGATCAAGGGTGTTGGTTCACATGGACACGGAGCTGGTCAATTCATGTAATAGTTTCTGTGATATTAAAATCAACAATAATAAACCAGAGTTTCAGTAGATGAATGAATTCCAGGGGTGCCAGAACAGCAGGTTCCAGTTCTGTGTACACGGGGCTGCAGGGCGCCGATGAGGGGGCAGGACCTCAACAACCGTGTCAGGCCAAGGCAGTGTCTCCGTAACCCGGAGGGAGGGGGATTTGTTAGCCGCCGCTTAGTCCTGTAGCATTAGCTGTAAGGTGGAATCAGTGTCAGCTATGGCATGATAGAAGCAAGGGTGGCAGACAACGTAACTCACCCCGCTGGCGCGCGCCATCGCACTCGTCTTCCCTGGTGGAGCGACTCCACGCTGAGTGCCAGTCCGGCAATGTGACAAGTCAAGTGTGCCGACCAAGGTCCCGGACCGAAACAACACGCCAGGGAGACGCGAGTACGAGTGGGCTGCTGCCTTAAATAGAGGCCGACAGCGCCACCCTTGACGGGGAGGGCGCATGCAGGCACAGCGCCCCCAGTGGCAGGGAGGGCACCCGCATCTGGCCACATTTATCCCCTCCTTTTTGCGTCGTCGGCCCGACGATGGCCAGAAAAATCTAATTAACACCAAGGCCTAAAAATGGCCAACTGGGCATTGGACATCGGGCCTAGGGGTATATTGTTTTCCTGGGGTTGTAGGTCAACAGGGTAAGGAAGATGGTGGACATTTGAGTGGTGCCCGGCCGAGTAACCGACCTCCCGTCGAAAGAATGCACACTTTTCGAGTTTCGCTTTAAGACCTTCTTTTTGAAGCCGATCAAGCACTATTTCCAGCCTCTGCAAATGTTGTTCCACAGAGGATGAGAAGACAATAATGTCATCCAGATACAGTAACAAGGACTGACCTTGCTCTTTACCAAACATTCTCTGCATCAGACGCTGGAAAGTGCTTGGGGCGTTACACAAACCAAAAGGCATGCGATTAAACTCGAAAAGGCCAAATGGTGTACAAAATGCAGTTTTGGGCCGGTCTTGTTCCGTCATAGGGACCTGATTATAACCGCTGGCCAGATCGATGGTGGAAAACCAGCCAGCCCCAGATAGTGCATCCAAGCTCTCCTCGATAGGAGGCAGAGGGAATGCATCCTTTCTGGTCTTACTGTTAAGGAGGCGATAGTCCACGCATAAGCGCAGGTTCCCATCCTTTTTCCGGGCTAATACTATGGGTGATGCATATGGACTACAGCTCTCCCTAATGACCCGGGACTCCAACAGTTGGTTAACGGGAGCCTTCACTTCTTCGTATTCTGAGGGAGGGATACGCCGATACCTCTGACGAACAGGAACCTCATCGAGCAGAGGTATGTCATGGGAGAGAAGGTTGGTGCAGCCCAAATCACCTTCATGGGTTGAAAAGACAGATTGATATTTTCCTATTAGGGAGTTTACATTGGCTTGCTCATGCTCAGACAATTCAGACAGATCTATTGAGGCTAACCTATCTGACACTGCGTGGGCAACTGTATGGGAAGAGACAGTTACTAACGTTGACCTCTCCTCAGTTACTCCTAGAGGCAGGCTGACAACCTGGGCAGCGTTTAAAACGCCCAAACTAGTCCGTGGGTAAAGGAGAATTTCAGTTCAATCAGGAGAGACTTGATTTCCAATTAACAGATTTTATTCATTCTCTTTTTACACGCACAGAAATGAGAATGTTAAACAGTCTTTGGCATTTTAGACCCCTGTGAGATGTCATCAGGATTTAGAAGGGGGTGTAGCAGAGCATCGAACAGGAATACCCCCCGGGGTCTAGACACTGGTGGTGGTTTATCGTCTAATGTAAGTTTGGAAGGCAAATCTAATGCTCGTAGTCCTATTGAACTCGCTAGTGTGGCATCCTCTGCCCTAAACCCTCACAAGGGTAAGGAAAAACTACAAAAACCTTGACAGGAAAAAAGTAGAAACCTCAGGAAGAGACGCATGCAAGGGATCCCTCTTCCAGGATGGACAGAAGTGCAATGAATGCCACTAGTAATCGTATCTTGATAGGCAGTTTTGAAAATTCTTTGTCCGCGATCAGCTGCCACCATGATTGGGCGCTGCTATGATCCTTGATTCATTGGCGTAATCCGCGATCCGTTGAGGTCGGGGTCCGGATGAGGTGAATGTCCTCGAGCCGGGAGGAGAATGGGGTGGAGGAGGGGTTTCGTGAGACGCTGAGATGGCAGGCTGAGAGAGAGAGGAAAGGGACTTTTAAAGTTTGACAGCTGCTAAATGACTGGCTGACAGAGCCCGCGTCCGACCTGATTGGATGATAATGCACGCCCCCCAATCAGCTGATCACTAGGCAGGTTAAGACCTCCATTGGGCGTTCCTATGTATAGGAACGCCCCTGATCAGCTGATCGTCTGCAGGTTAAGTCTACCTGACTGAACTTACGCTAGCTTCATTTGTCCCAACGTTGACAACTGGGACATACACTGTACCCCGGACAACCTGAATAAGGCAGGGTGACACTAGCAACCCGGCTGGTAAACCTGACTCAGGTTGCTCAAACAGAGCGCTTTGTCTAGTGAACTGTTCTGGACAGGTACCAGCAACTAGTTTCATCACTCCTCCAGGTATACGCACCGCTTGTTTGCCTCGGACTCTCACAATGCCAGTGTGGCCCCCTGGGGTCTGGGCGGCAGACTGATGACACTGCTGCAAGGCCGCAATAACGGGACCAGGTGCCTGTGACACTGAAAGTGAATCAAAAAGAGAAGGCCCAAATGCACCCAAATGCCCAAATGCACCGAAAAGCTCTCGATAGCATTTGCGTATCACGTTCATTCCCAAAATACCAGGGACAGAAGACGCAAAACCAGAGGGGTTTTTGACAACAAGAATCCCACAACGGGGCATCACCTTGCCACATAGTTCCACATCAAGCTCCAGATAGCCTATATATGGAATTGCTAAACCGTTCGCTGCTCGGAGCTGTAGCCAGTGACTGAAGACTGAAGGCGCTCGTGGCCCCAAGGTGCAAACTGCTCCAGAAAGAAGCTTTCAGTAACGGTGGACACCATGGAACCAGTGTCCACCAGGCATAAAGCAGTGACTCCTCCAATCAATACATTAATGTTTGGACATGCAGAAATTAATTCAGCACCTACACTTTCCTGTGAGTCTGTGGGCTCCCCAACTGTGCTGTGACTCCGCAGCTCAGTGGGTTTCAGTTTTCCGATCGCCTAGTGAAATGGGACGGTGCGGTGGGGCGTGGGTTCGACCCAGCTGCTGAATTAGCAAGGCGTCGAAATGGAGCCCGCTCACCCTCACAATCCCGAGCAAAATGTCCAGGCTGCTGGACATTTTCTGTACCTTCTACAGATTAAAGGACCACTATTAAAAGTCTGACCTTGGGAGCGGGGGGCCTGTAGAGAGGCTACGGTCTGGGTGAGCTGGTTACGCTGCTCCTGTTGATGCTTCATAAGGTCCATCAACTCACTCAACGATGGCCCCGGTGAAGTAACAGGAGGGGCGGTTTGAAAGCGACCCTGCACTCCATATTGAAGACCATAAGCTGATGGAAAGGAGGAGCTACGACCCCTATCCCCCCCTGGAAGACCTTCCCTCTCCCACCTAATTGCCTCACCACGAAGCTCCAACAAGGTGCCAGTAGGCTGGCGTCTAACTAGTTGCTTGAGTTCCCGGCGAAGGGAGCTATCGAGAACATGCTCCACAAACTGATCCCTGAGGAGGACATCAGAATTAGGCATCCCATCAGGTACACACTGCTTAACCCGTGCCATTAAGGCCATGAGAGCTAAGGAAAACTCCTGCAACGTCTCTCCTTCGAGTTGGCGTCGAGAAAAGAAAGCCTGTTGTAATGTGACGTACGACTGAGCACAGCCATATAGCTCCTTTAATATAGCAAGAACCTGTACTGGGTCTCGCCGCTCTGCACTAGGGCGAAACTTAATTTCCTCCTTTGCCTCTCCCTCTAAATGATCAACCATAAAAAGGGCCTGGTCAGCAGCAAGAAGATGGCGAGCACGCACACATGCCTGTATCTCCTCTATCCACTCAGTTATTCCTAGGCCTGCCCTGCCATTGAACATGGGACACTTACGGTCTCTAGGAACCACAACCAGTCGCTCTGTGACAGCGGCGGCTATGTTTGGAGTCGGTGCCTGACTTGCTGCAGCAGAGGGAAAGAAAACAGCCTCACCGGGGTCCAACGGAGATGCAGCACGCGCCTGGCGAAGTAGTTCGTTGTCTGCCTTAAGCTGTGACACGGTCTCCCTAAGTTGTTGCATCTCCTCCTCCATGATGAAGTAAAGCTGCACCGAGGCCTGACAAAATGGCTTGTGGAATGAACTCAGACTAAAACACTGCTGTTCTGGCTTTAACACTGAATACACAACACTCAAACTATGAGAGGACGCCTCTCATAGTTTGAACACATTTACAGACCTTAACATTTACAGACCTTAAAGTAAAACACGTCTCTGCCCCTTTAGATGTGAGATCCTGCCAGCAACGCCAGAATGTAGCAAAGCGGTAAATGAAAGGTTGCCCACAACGCCACCTGAGGAGTTTCACCTCAGGAATAAACTATTGATAATATGTGCAACAGCACAGGTTCGTTGGAATCACTTGGGGCATGAGACGTGTTTAAATCAATAATAAATCAACTTTAATAAACACAAATTCACATCGTCGAAACACAAAACAAACCCAACACTTGAGTTAAAAATAAGTAACTAACTGGACAGGGCTGTGACTTACCACGGCGACGAGAACCAAACAAAAAGGGGAAGGGACTAATAAAACAAACCACCCGTGACACAGCACACCAAACAAAAAGGGTTGTGAAGAAAACTCCCTCCACCAGGAATTGGGTCGCCGCCTCCGGGCCACAGCACCTGACCACAACAAAAATATTATTAAAACAAGTCAAGGGTTAAAACACTTTTGAACAAACAAACAAAATAACACATACAAATACAATAAAACTAAGTTAAATGTAACTATAAAATATGGAAGTCCCCCTGCACGTGTCCCCTCCACGTGCCGTGAAGGCGTAGCGTGGAGTATAGATCAAGGGTGTTGGTTCACATGGACACGGAGCTGGTCAATTCATGTAATAGTTTCTGTGATATTAAAATCAACAATAATAAACCAGAGTTTCAGTAGATGAATGAATTCCAGGGGTGCCAGAACAGCAGGTTCCAGTTCTGTGTACACGGGGCTGCAAGGCGCCGATGAGGGGGCAGGACCTCAACAACCGTGTCAGGCCAAGGCAGTGTCTCCGTAACCCGGAGGGAGGGGGATTTGTTAGCCGCCGCTTAGTCCTGTAGCATTAGCTGTAAGGTGGAATCAGTGTCAGCTATGGCATGATAGAAGCAAGGGTGGCAGACAACGTAACTCACCCCGCTGGCGCGCGCCATCGCACTCGTCTTCCTTGGTGGAGCGACTCCACGCTGAATGCCAGTCCGGCAATGTGACAAGTCAAGTGTGCCGACCAAGGTCCCGGAACGAAACAACACGCCAGGGAGACGCGAGTACGAGTGGGCTGCTGCCTTAAATAGAGGCCGACAGCGCCACCCTTGACGGGGAGGGCGCATGCAGGCACAGCGCCCCCAGTGGCAGGGAGGGCACCCGCATCTGGCCACACCTAATAACCATCAACCATTCCAGACGTCGTGATGGAATAATGTAAAATATTCCAATATGGAATGGTCAGGAAAAGACTACTGCTGTAAGACGTGGCAGACGAAAGTTACGCACTGTAAACAGTCCAACAAATACAGAGTAGAAACCAAACGTCTCTCCCCATCTCCAAAGATGGAAGGGAGAACGTCATACAGAGGCATCCAATAACCATCACTCTGACAAAACACTTAGTACAGAGTGAGTCATGGAGAAACGGGAAACATCCCGCAGATAAAAGCGGATGAAGGAACAGGCAGAAGACCAGGAAGCTGCAGTGCAGATATCCTCTACCGTCATTCCTCCATGCAAAGCCGCCGAGGAAGAAATTCCTCTGGTGGAATCAGCTCTGATGCTCTGTGGTGGTCCATGCCTGATGAGAGCTAAGCCTGTGAAACGGCCTCACAAAGCCAATGAGACAGGCGCTGTGCCGACAGAGGGAGCCCTTGAGAATGCTCCCTGTAATGCACAAACAGACGCTAAGAACGTCTCACCGGGGCCGTGCGCGCTACATAACAGGCCAGCGCGCGCACAGGACAGAGAAGATGGGAAGTTACCTCTTCCTCTGAATTGTGAGGGGGTGGGAAAAAACCCTCCAAAGTGATCACCCTGGATCGGAAAGAGCTTGTGATGCTTTTAGGAGTAAGAGCAGGATTAGGGGGTAAAATAGCCGAGCTGCCATCTCCTTGGATCCGAAGACATGAAGGAGCCACAGAGAGAGCAGACAAATCACTAACCCTCTTTGCAGATGTCAAAGCCAACAACAAAGCTGTTTTGACTGACAACAATTTAAATGAAATTTGCTCTAATGGTTCAAAAGGAGCTTTCACCAAAGCACGTAAAACCAATGCTAAATCCCACTGAGGGGCCAAAGAACGTGGCACTGGCCTGTTTCTTCTTACACCCCTCAGGAAACGCTTTGTCAGAGGATGACTGAACACTGTTCTGCCACCGAACCCCTCATGACAGGAAGAAATAGCAGCAGCGTATGTCTTCACCGTGCTGAAAGCCAAATTCCTATCCATCAAAAGCTGGAGGAATGACAATACCTGAGGCAGGGGACACACCGTGGGATCCAGACTCCTGTCTACACACCAACGCTGAAAAGCGCTCCATTTGGATGTGTATGAAGCTCTGGTAGAGACGGCCCTGGCGCCCTGGATAGTGCGCACAACATCTTGAGAGAGACCCTGCCTCTCTAAATGTTCCCGTTCAGCGGCCAGGCCCACAGACGCTGACCTATCTACGGGTAATTCCTGATCGCTCCTCCTGCTTGAGAGAGAGCGTCTCCGCGCCACGGAAGTTCCCATGGCAACCCTGAGATCAGCCGTTGCAGAAATGGAAACCATGACGCGCCCGTGCGCTCCGGAGCTACGAGGATGGCTGACAGCCGTTCCTCCAGTACTCGATCCAAGAACCGTGGAATCAATGGACCCGGTGGAAAAGCGTAAAGAAGCGTCCACTCCCAGCGGAGGATTGTCCCGCACGCTCAGAGAAAACCACAGAGCGCACTGTGCGTTTCCGCGAGAGGCGAACAGATCCACCTCTGCTTTGCCGAACCTGTTCCAAATCTGAATCACCAGTTCGGGATGAAGGCTCCAATCCCCGTGTCGAGGACCTCCCCTCATCATGATGTCCGCTCCCGTGTTCAAAACACCGGGAATATACACTGCTCTGACTGAGAGAAAGTGTGTGTGTGTCCACAGCAGCAGCCGCCTCGCTATGTTCAGCAGCTGCGCGGAGCGCACTCCTCCTTGGCGATTTATGTAGGCTGATGTCGCCTTGTTGTCTGTGCGGATCATGATTGTGTTGATCCCGCAGCAGTGACGCAAAATGCTGGAGTACTTCCCACACCGTGAGGAGCTCCAGCGCGTTTATGTGGAGAGACATGTGAGCTGGCCAATGTCCTCCCACCACTTGTGACAGACACGTTCCCCCCCATCCCGAGAGAGATGCGTCTGTGAACACTGAAATGTGTGATGCAGCTCTGCCCAGCGGCACTCCCGCTGACAGTGTGCGGGAATTCTTCCAGTGAAGAAGATCTGCGTTCACTGAGGGAGGAACGGCAACCATGCGTTTTCGCTGACGCACAGGATCGACGTGCAGACGAATGAACCATTTCTGCAGACGTCTCATGTGTAACAGACCCAGGGGCACTACCACGTGACCTGCTGACATCATGCCCAGCAGGCGCATGACAGAGAGAGCTGTCACAACATTGGGGGGCGTGACGCGACGGAGAAGAGCTGTCAAAGCCTCTGTTCTCTGCTGTGAGAGCCGCGCTCTAATGCTGACGGAGTCTAACTCCACCCTCAGATACGTCATGAACTGGGCGGGGAGAGCGGAGCTTTTCTTCCAGTTGATTGTGAAGCCCAGACTCGACAGATGACACACCAGTGTTTTTGTCTTTAAAACAGCTTCTTCCCTGGAGCGAGCTAATAATAGCAGGTCGTCCAGGTAGAATAGCACTCTCATCCCTGTACTGCGCAACGGCTCCAGCGCCGTTTCCACACACTTGGAGAAAGTGCGTGGAGCCAGAGAGTAACCGAATGGCAGGCGGTTGTACTGATACTGTATCCCCTGGAATGAGAAGCGCAGATATCTCCTGTGCTTCGACACGATCGACACATGGAAATATGCGTCCTTCAGATCTATGGAGGTGAACCAGTCTCCCTGGTGAACACACTCCAACACCTGTCTGATCGTGAGCATGTGAAACCGCCTCTCCGACTTGTTGAACAGAGACAGGTCGAGGATCGGTCTCACTCCTCCCGTCTTCTTTGGAACCAGGAAATAACGGGAGTAAAAACCCTGTGTCTCCTCTCCCTCGGGAACTTTGGAAATTGCATTTTTCCCCAAAAGTTCCTGTAGCTCTGACTGAAGAGCGAGACAATGTTCCTGAGATGACAGGATTGTTCTCTTTCTTAGCATTCGTTTCGATGTCTCACTATGGGATACGCCCCTCGCGCGTATTCACAGAAGCACTTATTCCAATTCGCCAGCCCTGATAGGCTGGCAGTCGTGACGTCTGCGTCAAGGTGCCGCACCTTAAATAAGGTGGACGCGGCGTCACACGTCATTCAAACACCTCTTCTCGCTTCACGAACAAGCAATTTTCTAATCGGCGTTGATGCTAACTAGCTGCTGTCCACAGACCGGAGCTAACACCTCCATCGCCGGACGCTAGTGGAATTAACGTCGATGCGACTGCCTTCACCATAGGTAGTTGCTTCTATTTGATTAGCTAAACGGCACCGGGAGCCTGCGGTCACCACACTGCCTGCCACCGGAGCTAGCTAAAAGCGACTATCACTCCAGATAATTCGCTCCCCTTTAGCACACCAAGCTAAATGGATCAAGCTGCAAAGCTTCCTTCCACCTCGCAACCAGGCGATGCCCATCCCCTGGGGTCTGGGCGGCAGACTGATGACACTGCTGCAAGGCCGCAATAACGGGACCAGGTGCCTGTGACACTGAAAGTGAATCAAAAAGAGAAGGCCCAAATGCACCCAAATGCCCAAATGCACCGAAAAGCTCTCGATAGCATTTGCGTATCACGTTCATTCCCAAAATACCAGGGACAGAAGACGCAAAACCAGAGGGGTTTTTGACAACAAGAATCCCACAACGGGGCATCACCTTGCCACATAGTTCCACATCAAGCTCCAGATAGCCTATATATGGAATTGCTAAACCGTTCGCTGCTCGGAGCTGTAGCCAGTGACTGAAGACTGAAGGCGCTCGTGGCCCCAAGGTGCAAACTGCTCCAGAAAGAAGCTTTCAGTAACGGTGGACACCATGGAACCAGTGTCCACCAGGCATAAAGCAGTGACTCCTCCAATCAATACATTAATGTTTGGACATGCAGAAATTAATTCAGCACCTACACTTTCCTGTGAGTCTGTGGGCTCCCCAACTGTGCTGTGACTCCGCAGCTCAGTGGGTTTCAGTTTTCCGATCGCCTAGTGAAATGGGACGGTGCGGTGGGGCGTGGGTTCGACCCAGCTGCTGAATTAGCAAGGCGTCGAAATGGAGCCCGCTCACCCTCACAATCCCGAGCAAAATGTCCAGGCTGCTGGACATTTTCTGTACCTTCTACAGATTAAAGGACCACTATTAAAAGTCTGACCTTGGGAGCGGGGGGCCTGTAGAGAGGCTACGGTCTGGGTGAGCTGGTTACGCTGCTCCTGTTGATGCTTCATAAGGTCCATCAACTCACTCAACGATGGCCCCGGTGAAGTAACAGGAGGGGCGGTTTGAAAGCGACCCTGCACTCCATATTGAAGACCATAAGCTGATGGAAAGGAGGAGCTACGACCCCTATCCCCCCCTGGAAGACCTTCCCTCTCCCACCTAATTGCCTCACCACGAAGCTCCAACAAGGTGCCAGTAGGCTGGCGTCTAACTAGTTGCTTGAGTTCCCGGCGAAGGGAGCTATCGAGAACATGCTCCACAAACTGATCCCTGAGGAGGACATCAGAATTAGGCATCCCATCAGGTACACACTGCTTAACCCGTGCCATTAAGGCCATGAGAGCTAAGGAAAACTCCTGCAACGTCTCTCCTTCGAGTTGGCGTCGAGAAAAGAAAGCCTGTTGTAATGTGACGTACGACTGAGCACAGCCATATAGCTCCTTTAATATAGCAAGAACCTGTACTGGGTCTCGCCGCTCTGCACTAGGGCGAAACTTAATTTCCTCCTTTGCCTCTCCCTCTAAATGATCAACCATAAAAAGGGCCTGGTCAGCAGCAAGAAGATGGCGAGCACGCACACATGCCTGTATCTCCTCTATCCACTCAGTTATTCCTAGGCCTGCCCTGCCATTGAACATGGGACACTTACGGTCTCTAGGAACCACAACCAGTCGCTCTGTGACAGCGGCGGCTATGTTTGGAGTCGGTGCCTGACTTGCTGCAGCAGAGGGAAAGAAAACAGCCTCACCGGGGTCCAACGGAGATGCAGCACGCGCCTGGCGAAGTAGTTCGTTGTCTGCCTTAAGCTGTGACACGGTCTCCCTAAGTTGTTGCATCTCCTCCTCCATGATGAAGTAAAGCTGCACCGAGGCCTGACAAAATGGCTTGTGGAATGAACTCAGACTAAAACACTGCTGTTCTGGCTTTAACACTGAATACACAACACTCAAACTATGAGAGGACGCCTCTCATAGTTTGAACACATTTACAGACCTTAACATTTACAGACCTTAAAGTAAAACACGTCTCTGCCCCTTTAGATGTGAGATCCTGCCAGCAACGCCAGAATGTAGCAAAGCGGTAAATGAAAGGTTGCCCACAACGCCACCTGAGGAGTTTCACCTCAGGAATAAACTATTGATAATATGTGCAACAGCACAGGTTCGTTGGAATCACTTGGGGCATGAGACGTGTTTAAATCAATAATAAATCAACTTTAATAAACACAAATTCACATCGTCGAAACACAAAACAAACCCAACACTTGAGTTAAAAATAAGTAACTAACTGGACAGGGCTGTGACTTACCACGGCGACGAGAACCAAACAAAAAGGGGAAGGGACTAATAAAACAAACCACCCGTGACACAGCACACCAAACAAAAAGGGTTGTGAAGAAAACTCCCTCCACCAGGAATTGGGTCGCCGCCTCCGGGCCACAGCACCTGACCACAACAAAAATATTATTAAAACAAGTCAAGGGTTAAAACACTTTTGAACAAACAAACAAAATAACACATACAAATACAATAAAACTAAGTTAAATGTAACTATAAAATATGGAAGTCCCCCTGCACGTGTCCCCTCCACGTGCCGTGAAGGCGTAGCGTGGAGTATAGATCAAGGGTGTTGGTTCACATGGACACGGAGCTGGTCAATTCATGTAATAGTTTCTGTGATATTAAAATCAACAATAATAAACCAGAGTTTCAGTAGATGAATGAATTCCAGGGGTGCCAGAACAGCAGGTTCCAGTTCTGTGTACACGGGGCTGCAAGGCGCCGATGAGGGGGCAGGACCTCAACAACCGTGTCAGGCCAAGGCAGTGTCTCCGTAACCCGGAGGGAGGGGGATTTGTTAGCCGCCGCTTAGTCCTGTAGCATTAGCTGTAAGGTGGAATCAGTGTCAGCTATGGCATGATAGAAGCAAGGGTGGCAGACAACGTAACTCACCCCGCTGGCGCGCGCCATCGCACTCGTCTTCCTTGGTGGAGCGACTCCACGCTGAATGCCAGTCCGGCAATGTGACAAGTCAAGTGTGCCGACCAAGGTCCCGGAACGAAACAACACGCCAGGGAGACGCGAGTACGAGTGGGCTGCTGCCTTAAATAGAGGCCGACAGCGCCACCCTTGACGGGGAGGGCGCATGCAGGCACAGCGCCCCCAGTGGCAGGGAGGGCACCCGCATCTGGCCACACCTAATAACCATCAACCATTCCAGACGTCGTGATGGAATAATGTAAAATATTCCAATATGGAATGGTCAGGAAAAGACTACTGCTGTAAGACGTGGCAGACGAAAGTTACGCACTGTAAACAGTCCAACAAATACAGAGTAGAAACCAAACGTCTCTCCCCATCTCCAAAGATGGAAGGGAGAACGTCATACAGAGGCATCCAATAACCATCACTCTGACAAAACACTTAGTACAGAGTGAGTCATGGAGAAACGGGAAACATCCCGCAGATAAAAGCGGATGAAGGAACAGGCAGAAGACCAGGAAGCTGCAGTGCAGATATCCTCTACCGTCATTCCTCCATGCAAAGCCGCCGAGGAAGAAATTCCTCTGGTGGAATCAGCTCTGATGCTCTGTGGTGGTCCATGCCTGATGAGAGCTAAGCCTGTGAAACGGCCTCACAAAGCCAATGAGACAGGCGCTGTGCCGACAGAGGGAGCCCTTGAGAATGCTCCCTGTAATGCACAAACAGACGCTAAGAACGTCTCACCGGGGCCGTGCGCGCTACATAACAGGCCAGCGCGCGCACAGGACAGAGAAGATGGGAAGTTACCTCTTCCTCTGAATTGTGAGGGGGTGGGAAAAAACCCTCCAAAGTGATCACCCTGGATCGGAAAGAGCTTGTGATGCTTTTAGGAGTAAGAGCAGGATTAGGGGGTAAAATAGCCGAGCTGCCATCTCCTTGGATCCGAAGACATGAAGGAGCCACAGAGAGAGCAGACAAATCACTAACCCTCTTTGCAGATGTCAAAGCCAACAACAAAGCTGTTTTGACTGACAACAATTTAAATGAAATTTGCTCTAATGGTTCAAAAGGAGCTTTCACCAAAGCACGTAAAACCAATGCTAAATCCCACTGAGGGGCCAAAGAACGTGGCACTGGCCTGTTTCTTCTTACACCCCTCAGGAAACGCTTTGTCAGAGGATGACTGAACACTGTTCTGCCACCGAACCCCTCATGACAGGAAGAAATAGCAGCAGCGTATGTCTTCACCGTGCTGAAAGCCAAATTCCTATCCATCAAAAGCTGGAGGAATGACAATACCTGAGGCAGGGGACACACCGTGGGATCCAGACTCCTGTCTACACACCAACGCTGAAAAGCGCTCCATTTGGATGTGTATGAAGCTCTGGTAGAGACGGCCCTGGCGCCCTGGATAGTGCGCACAACATCTTGAGAGAGACCCTGCCTCTCTAAATGTTCCCGTTCAGCGGCCAGGCCCACAGACGCTGACCTATCTACGGGTAATTCCTGATCGCTCCTCCTGCTTGAGAGAGAGCGTCTCCGCGCCACGGAAGTTCCCATGGCAACCCTGAGATCAGCCGTTGCAGAAATGGAAACCATGACGCGCCCGTGCGCTCCGGAGCTACGAGGATGGCTGACAGCCGTTCCTCCAGTACTCGATCCAAGAACCGTGGAATCAATGGACCCGGTGGAAAAGCGTAAAGAAGCGTCCACTCCCAGCGGAGGATTGTCCCGCACGCTCAGAGAAAACCACAGAGCGCACTGTGCGTTTCCGCGAGAGGCGAACAGATCCACCTCTGCTTTGCCGAACCTGTTCCAAATCTGAATCACCAGTTCGGGATGAAGGCTCCAATCCCCGTGTCGAGGACCTCCCCTCATCATGATGTCCGCTCCCGTGTTCAAAACACCGGGAATATACACTGCTCTGACTGAGAGAAAGTGTGTGTGTGTCCACAGCAGCAGCCGCCTCGCTATGTTCAGCAGCTGCGCGGAGCGCACTCCTCCTTGGCGATTTATGTAGGCTGATGTCGCCTTGTTGTCTGTGCGGATCATGATTGTGTTGATCCCGCAGCAGTGACGCAAAATGCTGGAGTACTTCCCACACCGTGAGGAGCTCCAGCGCGTTTATGTGGAGAGACATGTGAGCTGGCCAATGTCCTCCCACCACTTGTGACAGACACGTTCCCCCCCATCCCGAGAGAGATGCGTCTGTGAACACTGAAATGTGTGATGCAGCTCTGCCCAGCGGCACTCCCGCTGACAGTGTGCGGGAATTCTTCCAGTGAAGAAGATCTGCGTTCACTGAGGGAGGAACGGCAACCATGCGTTTTCGCTGACGCACAGGATCGACGTGCAGACGAATGAACCATTTCTGCAGACGTCTCATGTGTAACAGACCCAGGGGCACTACCACGTGACCTGCTGACATCATGCCCAGCAGGCGCATGACAGAGAGAGCTGTCACAACATTGGGGGGCGTGACGCGACGGAGAAGAGCTGTCAAAGCCTCTGTTCTCTGCTGTGAGAGCCGCGCTCTAATGCTGACGGAGTCTAACTCCACCCTCAGATACGTCATGAACTGGGCGGGGAGAGCGGAGCTTTTCTTCCAGTTGATTGTGAAGCCCAGACTCGACAGATGACACACCAGTGTTTTTGTCTTTAAAACAGCTTCTTCCCTGGAGCGAGCTAATAATAGCAGGTCGTCCAGGTAGAATAGCACTCTCATCCCTGTACTGCGCAACGGCTCCAGCGCCGTTTCCACACACTTGGAGAAAGTGCGTGGAGCCAGAGAGTAACCGAATGGCAGGCGGTTGTACTGATACTGTATCCCCTGGAATGAGAAGCGCAGATATCTCCTGTGCTTCGACACGATCGACACATGGAAATATGCGTCCTTCAGATCTATGGAGGTGAACCAGTCTCCCTGGTGAACACACTCCAACACCTGTCTGATCGTGAGCATGTGAAACCGCCTCTCCGACTTGTTGAACAGAGACAGGTCGAGGATCGGTCTCACTCCTCCCGTCTTCTTTGGAACCAGGAAATAACGGGAGTAAAAACCCTGTGTCTCCTCTCCCTCGGGAACTTTGGAAATTGCATTTTTCCCCAAAAGTTCCTGTAGCTCTGACTGAAGAGCGAGACAATGTTCCTGAGATGACAGGATTGTTCTCTTTCTTAGCATTCGTTTCGATGTCTCACTATGGGATACGCCCCTCGCGCGTATTCACAGAAGCACTTATTCCAATTCGCCAGCCCTGATAGGCTGGCAGTCGTGACGTCTGCGTCAAGGTGCCGCACCTTAAATAAGGTGGACGCGGCGTCACACGTCATTCAAACACCTCTTCTCGCTTCACGAACAAGCAATTTTCTAATCGGCGTTGATGCTAACTAGCTGCTGTCCACAGACCGGAGCTAACACCTCCATCGCCGGACGCTAGTGGAATTAACGTCGATGCGACTGCCTTCACCATAGGTAGTTGCTTCTATTTGATTAGCTAAACGGCACCGGGAGCCTGCGGTCACCACACTGCCTGCCACCGGAGCTAGCTAAAAGCGACTATCACTCCAGATAATTCGCTCCCCTTTAGCACACCAAGCTAAATGGATCAAGCTGCAAAGCTTCCTTCCACCTCGCAACCAGGCGATGCCCATCGCCTGTGCACCTGTGGAAATAAAATATCGAGCATGGACACTCACCAGGTCTGCTCCGCGTGTCTCGGGCTGGAACATGCCCGCGCCGCTGTCAGCAACGCGAGCTCGTGCGCCGACTGCGCCCGCTTCACAGCGAAGAGTCTCCGCCGACGACTAGCACGCCAAGCTAGCGTCTCTGAGAGGGACCCTATCCTTTCCAGTGCCACTACCGAGGAACCCCAACCCGGTGTGGACGAGGAGGACGCTCCCGAATCAGAGATTCGGCGCTGGGGCTCCACGCTGGATTTGCTTGACCCGCTAACGGAGCCTCCCCTCATGTTGGATTATGAGGAGGAGGATGAGTCCGACGGCGGGGATTGTCTGGTGTCGGACGGTGACGACGAGGATTATGAATCCTGCTTTGTCCCACCTTCACAGGCTCTCAGCTCTCCAAGCCCTGCAAAGGGCTCGGTTGGGACGATTACGCCCCAGCCCAGTGGCGATATGCACGATGTGTGTAAACGCGCCGCAGAGAGACTGAATATTCCATGGCCCGCGGTCGTGGCGGAGGCCCCAAGGTCCCGCTACGAGGGGAAGAAATTACCCCAAGCAAAGAGGGCTGCGAGACAACTTCTCCCGGTGTTCCCGGAACTCCTGGAGGAAGTTACCGCCTCATGGAAACATAACCCTTACTCCAGCAAAACCACCATTCAAGGTGCGTCTTCCTTGGATATTGAGGGAATGGATAAGCATGCCATGGCCCGCATGCCTCCCATGGAGCCCCTGGTGGCAGCACACCTTCATCCACGGCTGTCAGCTGCCTCATCCAGGGCCCCCACACTTCCCACGAAAGCCGATCGCTTCCAATCTGCCATGACTGAGCGAGCTTATAAAGCAGCGGCTTTGACGGTGAGGGCTCTCAACGTCACCTCCATGTTGTCAGCTTACCAAGCGGAGCTTTTTGACGACATAGCCGACATGCCCGAAAGTTCCGCGTGGGACGAGATCACCACAATCGCGGATATCTGCCTACGCGTACAGCGATGCGCTGTACAGGCGGCAGGGAAGTGCATGTCGGTGTTGGTGTTACAAGAGAGGACGAGATGGCTGAATCTGACCAATCTGTCTGATAGAGAAAAGGAGGACATCCTGGACATGCCTATTGTCCCCGAGGGTGTCTTCGGCTCCGCCCTCGCCTCAATGCAAAAGCGCTGTGAGGCGAAGAAAAAGGAGGATGAGGCGCTACAGCTCTGCCTTCCGAGGAAAGCACCTGCCGCGGCGCCTCCGCCCCCCCGGCAGACTTTCGCTCAGGTTGCCTCTAGGAGCGCCGCTCCTGCTTTCCGCATCCCGAAGCGCCCCAGGGCTCAACCGGGTGCGAACGCCAACGGCCCCCCGGAAACGAAGCCCGCTTGGCCGAGAAAGCCCTTCTATTCCCCGTCAACCCAGGCTGCTCAACCGGGTCCGTCGACCAGTCAGCAGGCCAGGCGGAAGAAGAAGGCGACTTAGCGGTCAACCCCACCGCGAGCGGAGCTGCCACCCGTTCCCTGTTCACTGGCAGCCCAGCTATCACGTGTGTTAGGGGAGAAATTACCCAGTGCCACCCATCCCTCTCGGCGACGCGTGGGCCCAGAGCTCAGTTCGTGCGTCCCAGTAAAGAGGCAAAGAGACATGTTTCAGATGCGGGATTGTTCAACGCCACATCAATGTCTCACAAGCACGCACACAGGGTTTGTGTTAATAAAAGGTTTTCCACTGACGTATCCAGGCTCACAGCCAAGGGCGCAGGGTTGCAAAATCATAAAAACACAAAAACAAAACCAACGAAACACAGAGGTGCAGAGCACACTGTTGTTCCCCATAACACCACAAGGGGGAAGCAGCGTCCCACCTGTGGTGAAACATCCCGTTCCGCTCGCTCCGAGCCTATCAGACAGCGCATGCGCAGTGATACTCGGAAGTGCGCAGCTGGTACGGGCCCCCAAAGATCGTCTGTGTCAGACAGAGCTTCACTCCCCCCTAACTTTGAGGCTAGAGAGTTGGAAAGCATGCACAGCGTCAGAATGGGTATTGAGAACACTGGCCAAAGGCTACAGGCTTCAATTCGCCACAATGCCCCCCCGTTTTCCCGGCCTCATCGCTTCCCGTGCGCAGGGAGAGTCGGCCCGGGTGTTACGGGAAGAAATATCAGCTCTATTAAACAAAAGAGCCATACGAATAGTGCCACACAGGCAGGGACTGGAGGGTTTCTATTCGAGGTATTTCCTGGTCCCAAAGAAAGGGGGGACCTCATTACGTCCCATCCTGGACCTTCGCATTTTGAACTCGTATCTCAGGAGATACAAGTTTCGCATGCTGACACACTCAACGCTGATACGTTTGATCCGACCGGGGGACTGGTTCACATCAATCGATCTGAAAGACGCGTATTTTCACATTCCCATTTATCCTCCGCACAGGAAATATCTGAGGTTCGCTTTTCAGGGCACAGTGTACGAGTATCTGGTACTCCCATTTGGCCTGTCACTGAGCCCGAGGGTGTTTGTGAAATGTGTCGACGCCGCTATAGCTCCCCTCAGGGAGCGGGGTATACGCGTGGCCACTTATCTGGACGACTGGCTGCTGCTGGCGCGCTCAGAGCAAGAGGCTGCGGCGCACACGAGCATTGTACTGACTCAACAGGGAAAAGAGTGTGTTAACGCCGAGACAGGAAATTGCCTTTCTGGGTCTCACGTTAAATTCACTGACCTACACGGCTCGCCTGTCAGCCGAGAGAGTGCGCACTTTCAGGTCCACTCTCTCTCATTTTGCCATAACACGTCGGGTCACATACGGACTGTGCCTCAGGTTATTGGGACTGATGGCCTCAACAATATTGGTGGTGAGGCTGGGCAGGCTGTACATGAGAGATTTTCAGCGCTGGGTGGCTTCTCTCAGACTGGATCCTGCGCGCCACAGACGCCGCAGTGTAACGGCTTGCGCGTCCTGCGTCCTCGCGCTGCTACCATGGCAACGCCCGTCTATGTTGACAGCGGGGGTGAGCATGGGCGCAATATCTGCCAGAAAAGTGATCACAACGGACGCCAGTCTGTCAGGCTGGGGCGGTGTGTTCGAGGGCAGATCCGCGAATGGGATGTGGAGCACAGATCTCAAACATGCCCATATAAATTATCTGGAGTTGATGGCAGTGTTTCTGACGCTGAAACATTTTCTGCCGTTCCTCCAGGGACATCATGTGTTAGTGAGGACGGACAATACGACCACGGTGGCGTATATCAATCGTCAGGGGGGTCTACGTTCTCTACAGTTACACACTCTTGCACGCAGACTGATATTGTGGAGCGAGGAGCATCTCCTCTCAGTGAGAGCGACTCACGTTCCCGGAATTCAGAATGTGGGTGCGGACCTTTTGTCCAGGGGAAATCCTCTCTACGCGGAGTGGAAACTTCACCCGGCTGTAGTAGCTCAGATTTGGTCACATTTCGGCCGCGCAACAGTGGATCTGTTTGCGTCGAGGGGAAACACACAGTGCCCACTGTTCTTCTCCCTGCACGACCAGAGCGCACCGCTGGGGCTGGATGCGTTCGCTCACGAGTGGCCGCGCGTCCCGCTTTACGCTTTTCCACCTCTGGCTCTGATTCCCCCGACACTGCTCAGGGTGCGGGAGAATCGTCTGTCAGTAATTTTGATCGCTCCTCACTGGCCGTCCATGCACTGGCTGGCGGAAGTGAGACAGCTCCTCCACGGTCACCCATGGCCTCTCCCGCTGCGCAGGGACCTGCTCTCCCAGGCGCGCGGACAGATATTTCACCCTCACCCGGAGCGCCTCGCCCTGTGGGCTTGGCCCGTGAGTGGTTTAATCTGAGCCTGACTGGATTATCAAATAATGTTGTTAACACAATTCAGAATGCCAGAGCATCATCCACTAGGTCTCTTTATGACTGTAAGTGGAGGTTGTTTGAGGATTGGTGTGCTAAGGCACAGGAAATCCCTTTTCAATGTCCAGTTGGTGCAGTCCTGTCCTTCCTGCAGGACTTGATTGATCAAAAGAGGGCATTTTCTACTGTCAAAGTTTACTTGGCAGCTATTTCTGCTTGCCATGTTGGATTTGATGGAAAACCAGTGGGTCAACATCCTCTGGTTTGTCGTTTTATGAAGGGTGCACGGAGGTTGCTGCCCATCTCTAAGACTATGTCAACATCATGGGATCTAGCAGTGGTGCTTGGAGCCCTCTCTAGTCATCCTTTTGAACCATTGGATAACGTGGACATGAAAACGTTATCCTTGAAGGTGGCTCTGTTATTGGCTTTGGCTACAGCTAAACGTGTAAGTGATATTCACGCTTTGTCTGTAAATCCAGCATGTATGCGGTTCACCCCGGGGAACCTTGGGGTGACGCTGAGACCGAATCCTGCATTTGTTCCAAAGGTTGTTAAACCATGCTCCCCAGTGGAACTGTCAGCTTTTCAGCCACCTCCCTATGGTTCTGCAGAACAGCAGCGGTTACACATGCTGTGCCCTGTCCGTGCCTTACACACATATGTGGAAAGGACGAGGAGCTTTAGAAAAGGGGATCAGTTGTTTGTGTCCTGGGCTAAGCCCCACTGGGGCAAACCTGTCACCAAACAAAGACTTTCTCACTGGATAGTGGATGCCATTGCATTGGCCTACTCCAGCTCAGGCCTTCAGGTTCCGACTGGTTTACGGGCACATTCTACTAGAGGTCTCGCGACCTCTTGGGCCCTGTTCAAGGGAGTCTCTATCCAAGACATCTGCGCTGCAGCTAGCTGGTCTTCTCCCCTCACATTTGCGAGGTACTACAGGTTGGATGTCACATCCCCTGGCCTGACCCACGCTGTCTTGAGCGTGGGCTCCAATGTGGATCTCACTTTTAAGTGAGGGGGGGGGGGGCTGGTGGTCAGTCACCGAGATAAGCTTGTCTGGCAATACGGGAGTCTCCATATCCCATAGTGAGACATCGAAACGAATGCTAAGAAAGAGAACTTTAGGTTACTTTCGTAACCCCGGTTCTCTGAGTAGCATGAGTGAGATGTCTCACCAGACCGCCCTTCTTGCTACTGGGGTGAAGCGAGAAGAGGTGTGCTTGTTTTGAATGACGTGTGACGCCGCGTCCACCTTATTTAAGGTGCGGCACCTTGACGCGGACGTCACGACTGCCAGCCTATCAGGGCTGGCGAATTGGAATAAGTGCTTCTGTGAATACGCGCGAGGGGCGTATCCCATAGTGAGACATCTCACTCATGCTACTCAGAGAACCGGGGTTACGAAAGTAACCTAAAGTTTCCACTATCCCGTTGAACCGCGGGGGAGGGGAAGCAAACTGCAGAGTGTAACCTCGGCTGATAATCCTGTCCATCCATTTGTCCATCAAACACACGCGCTGCCACTCTGAGTAATGCTCTGAGAGGGGGCGTGCACTTGCTTGGTGCTCTGTGGCTGTCATGGTGACGAGCCAAGCCAGAGCCCTGACCGCCGTTGTTCGCATCGGAGGACTCTCCGGAACAACCCATGGGGGGCTCGCAGCGAAAGGGCTGAGCAGAAGCCCCCGGGGCACACAGGTTCTCAACCACACTTGTGGTCAGACGCTGACAAGGAGATGACGCTCCGCTGTCAAACGGCAGCTCCTTTTATTTTACAAGGCTCCTGAACGCATCTCTTATGTGCGATCAAACCTTCGCTCCCGGAGAGAGGAGGAAAGGAGACGCTGAGTGCAGATACAGTGTGTGTGTCGTCCATACGAGGCGTTAAGACGGCGCTCGATGGCTCATGGTTACACTTACTGTTAGCAGAAACATGTGAGGGGGAACACCCTGTCTTTGAGACAGAGGAGATGTATCGGCTTAGTGTCGTGAGTCTGTGCCGTGGATCAACGGACAGCTCACACAGTGTGGGGAATGTGTGTGAAACAGTGGCAGCAGAGCCAGCGGACTCAGGGGCAGACTGTTTAAAGGATTTGCTCTTCTGGGGAAAAGTTTTTGTTTTATTACAAAACTCCCCTTGAACTTATCACACATATTCCCTTCTGAATGTCAGAATCTTTTCCCCTGTTTCCTGGGGGGTTCCTCCGGTGGGTTGGACCAGGTACAGGCCGGGCGCCGATTCTTCCAGCGAGGGATTCTGTCGTTCAGCTGGCGGGCCCGCCCGAGGAGGAGGAGGTGGGGGCTGAACAGCCGAAGCAGGGGGGCGAGACGCTGCCGCCACGGCTGTGGCGGGGCGCCTTGACCGCTGGTAAGAAGGAGCCCGGTGGTCCCGCCGGGGATCCTGTGGACTCGAGACAGGTGTCTCCGGAACCTGTCGGCCTCATCTGCTGTTTTCTGCATCTCTTCGAGCGCCGTCTGCAGCCGAGGCCCGAAGAGTCCGTCCGGACTAATCGGAGCCTCCAGGAGGTCCTTCCTCAGCCCCTCCGGGAGGTTGGAGCGCTCCAGCCAGACACCTCGATGCAAAAGCGTCTGCCATGATGAGATGCGGGAACCCGCCACCGCGATGGACGCACCCAAGGTCTGGAGCATGCGGGTAGCCTCGGACAGATCTTCCGCTCTATCGGCCAGAAGGTGTGGCTCCAGAGACATGGAGTGTAACCAGTGGGACAGTAACACTACATCGCTGCCACTGTCTGGACGGCGCACTGGTGTGAGCGGTCCGCCAGTCTCGTCATCGTCTGGCCCATAGGGGAAGGCGGTACAGGGCGCCGACCCCCGAGCGGATTCACCTTCACGCCGAAAACAGCGGCCAAGCTCGGCTCTAAAGGGGCCACAGGTGGGAAACCATCCTGGGAAATCCCTGCCACTCTTGTGAAGGGAGCGTAAGAGAGGACCGGGGACTTCAATTTGCCAGGCTCCTCCGCTGATCGGGCCATGTAATCCTGGATCCCCGGGAAACAGGGCCAGCACGCGTCCTGCCGGGGCCGACGTGCCGGTGCGACGACCCCGATGAGGTTATCTGGCGTAGCCGAGACCTGCGGAAATGGCACCGACAGCTGCCTGGAAGTCGCCGCCTTCTCAATCATTGCTGGCATCAGCTGCACGAGGGCACCAATGCCCGAAGGCTGAGCGGACACCGGAGTGTCTGTGTGGTCCGACCCCTCGGTCCCGAGGGGGGAACCTACAGGAGGATAATGCTCTTCAGCTCCGGGACCGGAGTCTGCGTCGATGGCTTCATCCAATCCAAAAACACGCTGCGAGGCGAACCCTTCGCCGTCCATCTCGGCGTAAGCCTCAGCCCGTCTTGAGTCTCTCTGGCTCCTCGAGGAGTTTGCAGAACGTACAGTTAGCTCCGGGGGTGAGCGCCCGACCGGCGTGTTCCGGGCCGAGGCAGGACTCGCAGCGCGGGTGGAGGTCATCAGACATTATGTACCCCTTCCAGCGCCTGGTGAGAGAAATCGCTCAGGACTTTAAGACCGACCTGCGCTTCCAGAGCTCCGCTGTCATGGTTCTGCAGGAGGCCAGCGAGGCCTACCTGGTCGGCCTGTTTGAGGACACCAACCTGTGCCCCATCCACGCCAAGAGGGTTACCATCATGCCCAAGGACATCCAGCTGGTCCGCCGCATCCGCGGAGAGAGGGCTTAAGGCCAATGTATGCTTCTCCGTTTTGACGGACACGGACAGATAGGACCGCCTTCTCCAACGTGGAACGCCCTCTCCGTGCCTCTCCGCGGCTCCTCGGAGAGCTTTTCGTGCAGCTCTCCTTTTTCTAACTACACGTCGAAATGGCGGAGAGCCCACGGATAGCCCTTGGCTGTGATTGGTCCGCTAACGCCAGCATTTCGGAATGGAAACTTCCTGTTCCATTCCCTACATCACAATAAACCAAAATCACAACTACGACTCTATGATTAATGTGACAAGTGTGTTAAGCCAGCGGCGTTGTCCGGCTGACGGTGGCTGGTTAGAGCACTTACGGCATGTGTGTACGGTCACATACTGTTATAACAAACTTTCATAACGTGGCTAGCGGGCTAACCACCATGCTAACTGCGGTGGGAACAGCGCAAAAACCCGCTGACTTTAATCCCACGGCTCATGACACTGTTTCTCAAACACCGTCAGGTTAGAAGCAAACACTTTAGATCGATACTAACTAACGGTAGTAGTTAGTATCGGGTGTCCCTGCTGACTGTGTGTGGAAGCTGGGGGGAAGCTAGCTGCCTCCGTGTAGCTTCAAGCTGTTGCAGCTGTTGAATTAGCAACGCAGTTTGGAAACAAGACCGGGGAACCGCTGCGTTAAGACACGATAACATAAGCATTATGACCCGCTGGGTGTCACTTTATTCAGCAAAAACTGTCGCGTCATCAACATCCTTTTTCTGTTAGCTGCCATCGTTCACTGTGTGTGAGGAGCCGGGAGGACGTAAATAAACCAGCGTGGACTTCTTCTATATACCTCATGAGGTAGGCTTCTCTAAGCTCGACTTCAGTTGCGCCATCTACTGTTCTGGCGGTGAATTGTTTTCACAACAAAAAGGCTCGTAGAACTATAAATCAAAAAGGGTCCGTCCGCTCCGTCCGTCCGTCAGTCTGCAACGGACTCGGAGTAGCATACATTGGCCTTTAAACTGCTGCTGCTCCACTGACCATAACAACGGCTCTTTTAAGAGCCACTTCACTGTACTATAGACAAACGTCCTTTGTTGCCCTTCTCGTTATAGACCGTTAATACATATAATACACTAAAGAATTGACTTCAGAGTTCAAAGTTAATATCACTGCCATTGAAGTATAATAAATTAATTACTTTCTGTAAAGTAACCAAAGTACAATACAGGAAAGCTTTTAACAGATTTAAACATCTATCCATTCTAGTTTTACAACATTAACTGAACAGCAAAAAGATATTAGTATTTCATAATACTACATGAAGATGAGTTTACAGTAAAATATTTGTTACATTATTAGTTCTGCAAAGAATACACATTGGAAAGTATGCAAGGTAAGACCTGGCCTGCTATAAATCTAATCATTAATATTGCTACTTCAACAGCACAAGTTATTTAAAATGTTGTCCCTGGTAAAACACTCCAACTGTTTGGAAAGACCAACGTCCCCCAGGGATTGAAGCTCGTATACACAGCCGTGAACATAATTTTTAAGATTAAGATGCATTTATGTATTAGTCCCAAACACATGCACAGACATACAAAGGCCCACTCATGCAGTTAGGGAAATTTAATCTCTGCTTTTGACAGAGCAGTGAGCGAACATGTACGGGGCTCGGGGAGCAGATGTTGGGGTCAATTCTACGTTTAGAAATTAAAGAGGAAACAACTATTAATAATTATGTTATTTGATGTTTTGATATGAAATAACTTCGAATTCTTCACATTGTAAGACATCTACTCAAAGAACGACTTATTGTTGTTGAGCAGAGGATGTGAGCTCTCATTGACTCGGTGTTTGGCTCTTAAAAGAGCCGTTGTGTTGTTGAGCTGTTGGAAAGTCAGTTTATCCGCCGAAGCCGTACAGAGTGCGGCCCTGTCTCTTCAGAGCATACACCACGTCCATGGCGGTGACGGTCTTCCTCTTGGCGTGCTCGGTGTAGGTGACAGCATCGCGGATCACGTTCTCCAGGAAAACCTTCAACACGCCGCGGGTCTCCTCGTAGATCAGACCTGAGATACGCTTCACTCCGCCACGGCGAGCCAGGCGGCGGATGGCGGGCTTGGTAATTCCCTGGATGTTATCACGGAGAACTTTGAGGTGACGCTTTGCGCCTCCTTTACCGAGCCCCTTTCCTCCCTTTCCTCGTCCAGACATCTTTCTTCAGTAAAATGAGATCTAGTCAATGCACTGCTACGCGGAACCACAGCTTATCATAGCCTGACTGAGGACCTGGTAGAAGACAGAGGCAGGCGTCTTCTTCCTCTGTGGATTCTCATGGCCGCTGATGAATAATTCCATGGTGCGCTAGCGCCTCCGCAGGTTTGGTTGTAGGACGGTGGATATTAAAGTCTGACACTTTATCAGTTTTGTGTAGCAGTAGGAATGTAGCACGTTTCCATCAAGTAGGAATAGTGCCTGTGAAAAAGGATTGGTTTAAAATAAGAATAGCATTAGGACTGATCGTGGAAGTACTTAGACAATGTGTGAATATTGAGCAACCTTGAACGAAAGACAGTGGTCACACAAAGACTCAGCTCACGATTTCTCACTTAGCCCTCCTGTTATCCTCACATTGACATTGTTTATCCTTTGAGTAATTTTGACCCCAGCAATTAAACCCTCCATAACTCTAACACCAAAAGTGTTAGTGCAGTGTCCAGCAGTGTGAGCACTTGATGCTTGTCTGGAACTGTTTTTGATAGTGTGATGAACATGCCCATTTATTATTAGGTCCGGGCTGACAGTGTGACTTTGTTCATCTTTCATTAAGCATCATGGGATACTGACCAGTTTTAAAAGCACCTCATGTATGCTTTTTAGTGTTGTTGATTTCAACCTGACATTCTGCTGGATTCTGTTTTACTGGTTTCATTTGTAGAAATGGACCTTGGATAAAATGGTCTTGATTTTGTGGTAGCATCCTTAACAAAGTATTTTCACCCCCGACACCTGTAGCTGTCTGTCCACAACGACAAGGAGCTCAACAAACTTCTGGGCCGAGGGACCATCTCTCAACTTTGTCTTTGCTTTCTTACCTTTGATTCATGACTTAAAAACTGTGAGATTAACAACAACACTGTTATTGTTGATATGCCATGAGCTTGGATATGGATGAGTGAAGGGTGGGGGTGTTTTTTTCATCATTGTTAGCAATGAAAGTACTTTGTGTTATAGTGTTTCTATATAAATAAATACATAAATAAAGTCTGTTTGAATGGTTAAAATTACATGTTTACACGCTGCAATTTACAAAAACACTTTCACATAATGCACACGTGTGTACATTCTGGATAAACACAGTGTTTGTTGACACTAACGCCTTAAATTGTAATATGAATGTGTTATTGGATGTAAAAGTCTGAGAAGACTTGATCTTTAGATCAGTAGGTAACATATTGACAGGTTAACAGAGAGTTCTCACACACTGGTCAAATCGTTTTTCAGAAACGTTTGTCATGTTTAAATGATTATATTACACAAATAATAATGATCATAATATACAGAAACATGTATCCCAGTGTTACTATGATGAGCAAAAGTTTGTATTTACTAAGTAGAGAAATTCTCAAATTAATTTACAGCTAAAATATTTCCTGGAAAATAAATTATGTTACCTGTTGGCTTTTGGTGTTAAATGAGATAAATGTGCCCCAATATTAATTTAATCCTTGCTTGAGGTGAATATTGACAAATTCAACATGGATATGAAATGTAGCCCTACTTCTATAATGACTCTCAAGCTTCCTCAGGATGAAACGTTCACGGCTCTGATAGGAAGTCTGGCTCAACCTCACCAGGAGCCTCGGCCATCAGCGGTGTGTTTGCTGCCTGCACAATTACTTGACTTTATTACTAAGAGATCCTCAACAGGTGCTTGTTTTCACTCGGTGTCTCTGAACAAACATGTGGAGCAGCTAGGAAACTGGTTTTGGTGGAGCTGTGGTGCTTTTGAACTCATTTTAGGAGAGAAACTAGTGGGAAAAGCCGCTGAGCAGCGCTGCTCACCGCGGTGAACGGGACGTGTTCGGAGGCTCCACCGACCAAATGCAGAGAGCATCAGAGCTCTTCATGACTTCAACATGAAGACAATAAAAGTCCGCTACCTGCTTCCTCACTGTCAGCCTCCAGCACCGCTCACCCACTGAGTTTTTACTCGTTTGTCAGTGAAGAGAAAACACGTGAAAAAAAAGTGTCTGTGAGTTCACACTGCACACGGGAGCCACGGCTCGATTGAGTCTCCACGGTTCTCATGGTGTGTTCAAGTACCGCCTCCCCATACCGGTAACTCACTCCGATAGTTCGTCGTTGATCTAAACGCAAAGAGAACGATGGCAGAAGTCGCTACAGCTCCAGCACCAGCCGCCGCCAAGGTTAAAGCGGCCAAGAAGAAAGTCGTGAAACCGAAGACCGCCGGCCCCAGCGTCAGTGAGCTCATCGTGAAGGCCGTGTCCGAGTAAAAGGAGCGCAGTGTCCGCCCTCAAGAAGGCTCTGGCTGCCGGAGGCTACGATGTGGAGAAGAACAATTCCCGCGTCAACACCACCATCAAGAAGCTGGTGGTCAGCGGGACCCTGGTCCAGACCAAGGGAACCGGGGCCACCGGCTCCTTCAAGATGAGCAAGAAAGAGGCAGTGAAGAAGGCCGCTCCCAAAGCCAAGAAGCCCGCCGCCAAGAAACTCGCAGTGGCTAAAAAGCCCAAGTCAGCGGCAGCCAAGAAGCCAGCAGCCGCTAAAAAGTCCCCGAAGAAGATGGCTAAACCAGCAGCGGCCAAGAAGCCCACCAAGAGCCCCAAGAAGGTGGCAAAGAGCCCCAAGAAAGTGGCGAAGACTCCCAAGAAGGTGGCGAAGAGCCCCAAGAAGGTGGTGAAAAAGACGCCTGCTGCCAAGAAGTCCCCCGCAAAGAAGGTCGCCAAACCCAAAGCGAAGAAGACAGCAAGAAGAAGTGAGCTGTCCTCACTGTGAAACATGTCCATCCTGGTAAAAGGCTCTTTTAAGAGCCACACACGTCTTTCCACAAAGAGCTGTTTCCTCATCATTCATAAATATGTAGAGACAGATTTCTTAACTACAGGGAGTCTAGATAGATTGAGCAATATTAGATGTCATCTTACAATGTTCAGATTAAGAAGTTAGTAAATATCAAAACATCAAATATTATAAAACATGGCTTTAAACTCTGTGAAGGAGTAGCCTACTCCTATCTACACACATGCGTCATGTAACATGATGTTCAGCGATATCGTCATTACTTCATATACCATACTTTTTAAAGAGTCTGCCTTAGCTGTTATATTTATCGTATTACCTCGTGTCTTTCCTTGCTAAATATAAAAGTGACAGCTGCTTAGAAAAATGACAATTCTGGCCTCACATCATGTAACCATACTGTGCTGTAGTAACCTCAGGCAGCCAACAGATGGAGCTGCTCTCCAAATGATGTGAACCTGAGTAAAGGCCACTACCAGAAGAACTCTCCTCCATGTTCTGTCCGAAGCTTTGTTTTCCAGTAGCTCAGCTTCTCCTGCTTTATTGCAGCTACTTGTTTGAGTCATAGAAATGAGCTCTGTAGCTGCATCAACTTAATCAGTGGCTGTCATTAAACTAAAGTATTAATGAACTGTCATCAGACACTGCAACACCTACAGAGTGAAAGTTACGATGTTCAATTTACTAACAGGGAGCAGAGGGTTTTTCCAGGTGATGTTTCTGAGAAGTGGTCGAAAGCTCAGCAAACAAGTGGAGCTCTTGGTTGAACTGATCCAGAGTCACGTTCCTCTGAAATAATTATAAGATATCTTGGCAAAACTTGATATTTACTTGTTATATTTACGTTTGATACACTAATTCTGTCTTAAATTAACTTTTACATAGATAAAACCTTGCACATTGTACAGTTTAATTCAGATCAAACAAATAACCTTCAGACAGTGTGCTTTGATGACTAAGGCCAAATCATAGCCAGACCAGATCATAGGAAACTAACATACATCTAAGGAGAAACTTTACAAGGGGATGGCTGGAGGAAAGTGCAGAGCTGGGAGTCAGCTTGCTAACCAGGGAGCAAGGGGTGGAAATAACCGAACGAAAGACAAAAAAAAACAGAAGGAAAACAGCACGGACTGCGGAGAACGGGTGTGAGTGAAGACGAGAGAGAGAACGGAGCCTGAAGTTTAAAAAAAAAGATCACAGATCACAGATCAGTAGAATCTATATCAGCTGATCAGACATCCCTGAACCCTCTCTTCTTCCTCATTCCTTCCATTCGCATGCACGCAGAACCCCTTGCCACTGTCACGGTAGTATTTATTTATTTAGAGCATCGGACCGATTCCCTCACATCTGTGGATCCTCACCTCCTCTGGGATATTATTTGGAAAGTTTCTTAATTTCCTGTAAGTGATCTCCAGTGCGCTCTGTGAGCCTGATGGCACAGTCACGTTCACTGCAGTGATTTGATGATACACGCAGTGTTTGAAGATATTATTAAAGCCTATAAATTACTCGGCTCCGTAACTCCACGGTTAAATGGAATCTAAACGTAATTTGCTGCAAGTCATGTTAAAATTAAAAGGTTCGAGTGGAACAGACATGTCGCGCGAGCAAAACTAAGCTGTTGGTTCTATTGTAAATGATGAAGTGGATCAATAATCTGACTTCAGTTCAACACCTCACGTCTGTGTTGCCACTTTCCCGTCTCCAAAACGTTTGTTCGCATGGGTCAGAGTTTACCTGAAAATACGCAACGTTTGCTTGAGAAGTGGCGTACGCACGATTAAGCCCCCGCAACGGTTCTAAATGAGACCTCCTGTTCTCTCCCCTCGTTGCTCATCTCCACCTATTTTCCCTCTGTGCCTCGTTTGACCAGCGGTGGAAGTGTTTGGTCCGTGTGCCCTCTCACTGGCATTTTCCTGTCTGTTCTCTTGTTGTCCGTCCTTCACTTCACTTCTTTCATCTCCTCCTCTTGCTCTGTCCGTGATTGTTTTTACGTCTGTCTGCTCCTTCTCGTTTGTTGCCGTGCTGTCAGTCTTTCGAGGTTAAACAAAAAAATCGAAATTTCCCCCAAACAGCTAGATCTGTCAAGGGATTGTTTAAAATAATAAACTCTACTTTTCGAACAAACGAAAAACTTACAATACATTGACGTAGAAACTTATTTTACTTGTGGAATAGACACTTAAGTTTGGCTTCTTTCACTGCTCTTGCCATCTCACTGTGACGACCTCTAGGGGCGTGTTCAGGGTGGTATGTCTGTTAGCCAATGACTCCACCCACAATACCTATTTATACATGTAAATAAATCAGGGGAAATGTGCAGAAAATAAAAATTAAGGTGCAATGTTATCATAATATTGTGTGACAACCCTGGAGTTGTGCTGCTGTGGTGTTGTGCTTGTGTGTATTTCAGGTTCCTGTAGGCGGAGTCAGACCTTAGTAATCAGCAGTGATATGGCACACCTGTGGTGACCAATATTTAAGAGGGCTGCACACTGGGCTCTCCCCTTCACCAGATCTACCACCACATCCCAGCTTTTTTCTGTTACTCTAGCTACTTCTACCTATTTTTCCTCTTTTCATGTGTAAATCCAACCGGACGTTAGCGTTGTGATTGTCTTGTCTAGTGTGTGTGTGTCCCTACGGCAGTGACGCACTGTGCGGGGGTGTCTGAGCCTGTTTGGAAGCGTACCTCGCGACAATGGCGGAGGCAAGCACGGAGCGGGTGGGTGGAAACGCTGTGACCCACGGAGGTGATAGCGGGAGAGGCACGGAGTTAAAGGCAGAGCAAGAGCTGCACAAACAATGAGAGGAATGAGAGGGAGCTAACCGTAATGGTAGAGCTGGAAGGGGAGGGTGAAGCAATGGCGATGGAGCTGATGAGGTGCGTGAGGGAGCTGTGGGGAGGGCTGCTGGCGTGTAGACACATGGACTGGGGGGAAAATATGAAAAGACCATGAGTCACCCGAAAGGGAATGAGAGGCTCATGGATGGGTTTAAAATTGGAGAAACGATGGTGCATGCTAGAGAGCTAGTTAATGATGAGCTGGTGGTATCATTTATGAATCTGCCATTTTACATCAAGGACAGTATATTAGATAAACTCCAGGGCTGCGGAGTCTCGGCAGTATCTCTGATAAAGAGGAGGATGTGGCCTGGAAATAATGTGGCAGAGAGGACGAGATATTTAAAAGTTAAATTCATTAGCCACATCCAGTCATTGGCTCTCCATTACTTATCTCTCCTTCGCACACCTCTCCTCATCGCTCTATCTATCTTCCATCTTGTCTATCACCTGTCTGCTACTCTCCACATATACCTCTTCTTTCTTAAATAACTCTCTCTAAAGTTCTTCAACTCTTTTCCACTATCCCTACAAGTAGTGATGTGTCGAGGCTTCGAAGCGTGTGTCGAGTAATCGTGGATGATTTTTATGAAGCGCGTATCAAGGCTTGTGTTGATGACGTATGTGATGACGTTCGAAGCCTTGCGAGCCGGCCGAGCACGTCACTGATTCAGGAAAGGGTTCGCGGGTTTGGTGTGCGATTCAAAATAAAAGGGGCCGCGAAACGCAATGGATTCCCCCCCACACTACTTGTCTTGGGACTTTATTGTGCGTTTGCTTGCAATATATGCTGAGTATTGGAGGGAGAAAAGGAATTTATTTCCTAACTTGTACAAACTTGCGGTATCTTTTATTGATGATACCGCAAGTTTGAGCCAATTGGATGGAAAACTTCAAAGCTTCATGAAGCTTCATCTCGCCATCACTACCTACAAGGTCCGTTATTTTTATTTTTCCCTCCACTTGCTCAAAATAATTTCTCATGCCTTGTCTTCTCTAGCCCTAAGAAATACCCTGTACATTTTTCACCCTCTATTGCATACCTCGCCTTACTTATAATTATTGCAACTTTTCACATTCCCTGCTCTTTCTCCTTTAGTTCATCTTTCATCCTGATGCATCCCTCTGTCATATTTACCTCCTTCCCCAGCTTTCTCCTCCTCTTCCTCTAACTCCTGTTTTAACTTTTTTTCTCTCTCATTCTTTCCCCTGTTCTTACTGTTTCTTGCTCATGCCCCTTATCCCCTCTTTCAACCTCTCCAACCACCTCCCTATATCTTCCTCATACATACTGTCACTCATCTCCCACCTTATATACTCTTTCACTTTTTTATATTTTTCATTTTTAAGCAACTGACCATTCATGCACCACACTCCCCCTCCTCTCCTCTTTGTTTCCCCCCCTATTGTAAATTTTAACATATTATGGTCACTGTACGTTGTAGTTTTGTATTCTAACCCTTTTATCCTGTCTGCTATGCTTTTAGTGCTTAATAATAAATCTATCCTACATTGTTTTATTTCCCCTTTTACCATTTGTATTCTTGAGTACTCCCTCCCCTCTGGATTCCTATCTCTCCATACATCATTCATTCCTTTCATACTTTGAACTTTTTCTAATGCCTCCCTTGTTGTGTCATTTTTAAAGTGCATGTTTGCTGACACATCCAGTTTCCCACACCACACATTAAAGTCCCCCACAATCATACAGTTGTCATCACACATCATTCCCATCCTTTCAAACATCACCTTTCTTTCTTTCTCCTCATTCGGCACATACACATTCACCAGCTTCATTTCCTCATTCATATATTCGAATTTGATCCCTATAGCCCTCCCCTCTCCCTCATCTTCACACCTTCTCACATTCCCTATCACTCCTTTTTTTGTTAATATTGCTACACCCCTTGCATTCCCTTCCCCATTATTTGCATACACATCTCCTCTCCATTCATCCTCCACCTCTTTCATACATCTCTCATCCCAGTGTGTTTCCTGTATGCATATTATATCATAGTTACTCTCTCCATAGATCTGATGTCTTTTGATTTTATTTTTTAGCCCCCTTGCATTTATTGATATTAACATTAGTAGTATTGCTATTTTCATTTTATTTTTTCCTTGGTTCTACTTTTCTTATTATTCCTCATATGCTTCTGATTAGTTTGTCTTTTCCTCAGTTGTTTTATTTGCTCCTCTATCTCCATGTCTGTTTCAGCTCCTACCGTCTGTGGCGTGGTGGTCTCCTCTGCAGTTTCAGTGGGCTTCGCTCCACCTGCTGCCTTCTCCTTCCCTCCTGTGTTGTCCTCTCTT
>NC_084966.1:16205541-16208041 GCF_949316205.1 Platichthys flesus
AACGGTTGTATCCTCTCACATTCATATTGCATCTTAGGTAAGAATTTCCTCCAGGCTTCAAAGACCTCTCTATAAAATTCTGGTATAGTTGTCGTCATTGACTGCTTTAGGCCCATGTACCACACATACTGTCCTATGCCACCCACATCATTCATATATTTCTCCATGAAATCCTTCCACCCATATTTATATCTTCCCACAATATATTTCTTCACCGTTTTAATCCTTACTGCTGTCTTTTTTGTTTCTATATCCAATAAATTCAGCCCTCCTTCACACCTCTTTCCCACGAGTGTCCCCTGTGCAATCTTAACCCCCTTCCCCTCCCATATAAAATCACACACAATTTTGTTAAGGTCATTTTTAACCCACATTGGCATTTCTAATACAGACAACACATACACACAGCCTGATAGTAGCAAACTATTAACCACTGTCACCTTTCCCTTTAACCTGAGCTTCCTTGCCTTCCACCTCCCACATACAGTTTTTATTTTGTTGATGACTCCTGTCCATGTTGCCTCAGTTGCCTCTGTAGTTTCAACACCTAAATATATGCCCAACACTTTAATATACCTATCCTCCACCCTTAAACCTACTTCCTCTCTCTCTACGTTGCCTATATACATTATTTCTGATTTTTCTTTATTTATTCTAGCGCCCGAAGCTCTCCCATATATCTCTGCCAATTCTAGCACCCTTTTCACACTGTTCCCATCCCTCACTGTTACTGTTGTGTCGTCTGCATATTGATTTATTGTATGCACGCTCCCAGATGGTAGTTGTATTCCCCGAACTCTTGCGTCCTTTTTAATTAGTAAGGCCAGGGGCTCAGCCACAATGGCATAGAGCAATGCCGATAGTGGACATCCCTGCCTTATCGATCTCCCTAGACAAAATCTGTCAGTCAGCACTCCATTTACTTTGACACAGCTCCTTGCACCCTCGTACAACCTCCTCACCCACCCCACTAATCTCTCTCCAAATCCAAATCTCACCAGTGATCTAAATAAAAACTCATGCTCCACCCTATCAAACGCTTTATTCCAGTCTATAGCTAACGCTATTCCCCCGGCCCCGTCTCTCTTCATGAATTCTATTGTATCCCTAACTGTCGCTATTGTGTCAGCTATATCCCTACCTGGTATACTATAACTTTGAGATGTTTTAATTATATCCCCTATCACTCGTTTTATTCTGTTAGCCAACACCTTGGTCAAAATTTTGTAATCTACATTTAGCAGACTTATAGGCCTATAATTCTGCAAGTCTAGTTTACTTCCTTTCTTCTTAAACACTAAGGTAATCACACCTTCTACCATCCTACCATGCACTATCCCTGTTTTCTCAGTCTCCCTGAATACCTCTACTAAAATAGATGCCATCTGCTCCTTATATACTTTATAAAATTCAATCCCTATCCCATCACTCCCAGGACTCTTCCCGCTCTTCAGGCCCTCTATCGCCTCCATCACCTCACTCCTATTTATATCTCTGTCACACCATTCACTATCATCCACACTCAGCTTGCTTTCTACACTATCCAGTACCTCCACTATACTGTCCTCCTCTAATCCACCTCTCTGATATAACTCCCCATAAAACTCTTGCACCCTCTCCAGTATGGCCACATAGTCCGCTACTACCTCCCCCTCCTTATTCCTGATTTCGTGTATATATGTCCTGCTTTGTTTGCTTTTTTCTAGTCCCAGAAAATACGCTGTGCACCTTTCTCCCTCTAGCGCATATTTTGCCTTGCTCCGTAAAATTGCTCCTCTACATTTCTCTGCCTCATATCCCTGAAGTTCCATCTTTGCCTCTATATAATTCTCCATGCTGTAACCTTCATCATTCTCCGCTTTACTCAGCTCTCCCCTCAGTCTTTCCCTCAACTCCTTCTCTTTCTTCATCATTTTCACTTTTCTTTTCTTACTGTACCAAATGCTTATTGATTTAATCTTATTCTTCACCGTCTCCCATATCTCCCCAATCTGAGTATCTGCCCTATTGGCAACGTATTCTTTAATTTTCTCATTCTCCATATCTAATAACTCCCTAATCTGTTGTTTATATTCGCCCTCTTCAATATAACCTGCATTCAAGATCCACATCCCTCCCCCTATCTCCTCTCTCCCTACTTTAATTCTGAATCTCACCCCGTCGTGGTCACTCAGTGCATTTATTTCATGTCTTATTCTGTCTATATGTTTTATATTCTCTCCCTGTGTTAAAACCAAATCTATCCTGCTTTGTTTCAATACACCATCCCTCATTTGTCTCCTGGTGAATTCCCTCCTCTCTGGATTCTCATATCTCCACACATCTACTAAATTCTTGTCCTTCATCATGTCCAACAAGTTCTCCCTCGATTTTTCCCATCTGAACACTACACCTTGCCCTATATCTAGCCTGCTACATTTATTATTAAATATTAATATATATTAATTAATATTAATATTAATATTAGTATTAAAGTCCCCAACTATTATACATCTTCCAA
>NC_084966.1:16235541-16238041 GCF_949316205.1 Platichthys flesus
TTATACATGTAAATACGTCAGGTAAGAGTGGAAAAAAGCTTACAGCACCTGGTATTCCCAGGCAGTCTCCAATTCAAGTACTAACCAGGCCTGACTCTGCTTAGCTTCCGAGATCAGACGAGACCGGGCGTATTCAGGTTGGTGTGGCCGTAAGCGAATGAGTCCACCCTCTGAACCTTTTTTATACATGTATATACGTCAGGTAAAAGTGGAAAAAAGCTTACAGCACCTGGTATTCCCAGGCAGTCTCCCATCCAAGTACTAACCAGGCCCGACCCTGCTTAGCTTCCGAGATCAGACGAGATCGGGCGTATTCAGGTTGGTGTGGCCGTAAGCGAATGAGTCCACCCTCTGAACCTTATTTATACATGTAAATACGTCAGGTAAAATTGGAAAAAAGCTTACAGCACCTGGTATTCCCAGGCAGTCTCCCATCCATGTACTAACCAGGCCCGACCCTGCTTAGCTTCCGAGATCGGGCGCATTCAGGTTGGTGTGGCCGTAAGCAAATGAGTCCACCCTCTGAACCTTGTTTATACGTCAGGTAAAAGCTTACAGCACCTGGTATTCCCAGGCAGTCTCACATCTATGTTCAAACCAGGCCCGACCCTGCTTAGCTTCCGAGATCAGACGAGACCGGGCGTATTCAGGTTGGTGTGGCCGTAAGCGAATGAGTCCACCCTCTGAACCTTATTTATACATGTAAATACGTCAGGTAAAAGTGGAAAAAAGCTTACAGCACCTGGTATTCACAGGCAGTCTCCCATTCAAGTACCAACCAGGCCCGACCCTGCTTAGCTTCCGAGATCAGACGAGACTGGGAGTATTCAGGTTGGTGTGGCCGTAAGCGAATGAGTCCACCCTCTGAACCTTATTTATACATGTAAATACGTCAGGTAAAAGTGGAAAAAAGCTTACAGCAGCTGGTATTCCCAGGAAGTCTCCCATCCAAGTACTAACCAGGCCCGACCCTGCTTAGCTTCCGAGATCAGACGAGATCGGGCGCATTCAGTTTGGTATGGCTGTAAGCGAATTAGTCCACCCTCTGAACCTTATTTTTCAGAGGTGGGACCAAGTCATTTTTTTGCAAGTCCCAAGTAAGTCTCAAGTCTTTGCCCTCAAGTGCCGAGTCAAGTCCCAAGTCAAGACAGGCAAGTCCCGAGTCAAGTCCAAAGTCAAGACTGACAAGTCTCAAGTCAAGTCCAAGTCCTGCAGTTTGAGTTTCGAGTCTTTTCGAGTCCTTTTGATCACTGAGTAATAATATATTTACACAGATCATGTATGATTTTAAAATCTGTATTTATTTATTTATTAAAACAAGTGCAATTGAAATTACAGAAAAAAATTGTGCCAACATTGCACTTCCCTATTGCACTATTAAAATTTTTAACATTTAACTCATATTTTGCAAGAATATTCTTCATTTTAAACCACTCCTACAGAATGAACACATTTGAAAAAACAAGTGCAACTGTAATTATTTGTACAAAAGTGCTAACATTGTATTTTGCATTTTAACTAGTTCCACAGCAGTTTCTGTCCTTTCCTGTGTTTATCTCATCTCATTTATCTTACCTCATATTGTCTGTGTGTGTGTGTACATGTGAGAAACATAACAAATACTTGAACATAACAATGAACAGGGTTGTGCTTTTTATATGTCAGGGCCCTATGCTGAATTGCATTTGCAAAAGACCAAATTGGCCAAAAGTCTGTCAGTCATTTGTGCACGATGGGGACGTAGTATGATTCCACCCAGTGCCGCTGCGAGCCATTTTGGTGCCCTAAGCATAACTCCTCTATGATTACATTAAATAATCATCAATAAGTACAAACAAGAATAGTCAATCTTCTTTAACTTTTTTTGAGCAATTTAATATATCTCTTGTTCTGCCTTTTTTGTGATATACATGGCTAAAAGGTACCTAATATTTCTATACTGAAATAATATCGGCATTATAATTGTAAGCTAATTTATTTAATGACGTTATTGTTGAGGGTTGATTTGTATTTCCGGTTTTAAGTGGGTTGTTGGTAGTGACTCTTATTTTGAAAGGGGGTTTTAAAGGAAGTGGGTGCTGTGATGAGTGAAGTTTTAAAATGAACGGAGAATAAACGGGTGTGCTGTCCCGAGCGCATGACCTGCTCTTGTGTCCTTTGTCGGCTGAAGCCGGACTTATGATACAACTAAACGCACGGCTAGATAATTATAATAACTATGATAATTTTTCAGTTGCCTTTTTTTGGTGCCCCCTCAGGACTTGGTGCCCGACGCATAGCGCGTAGTGCGCGTTTTGGAGCGGCGGCGCTGCACACACACACACAGACGCACACAAACACGATGAAAGATACAGAGCGCTCCTTAATAACATACTTTTTAATCTTTGTGTTTTGGGGAAAGGAGCAAGTCTTATCAAGTCAAACGGCTCAAGTCCAAGTGAAGTCACGAGTCATTGATGTTGAAGTCCAAGTCGAGTTGCAAGTCTCTTTGCATTTTGTC
>NC_084966.1:16245541-16248041 GCF_949316205.1 Platichthys flesus
TAGTGGACATCCCTGCCTTATCGATCTCCCTAGACAAAATCTGTCAGTCAGCACTCCATTTACTTTGACACAGCTCCTTGCACCCTCGTACAACCTCCTCACCCACCCCACTAATCTCTCTCCAAATCCAAATCTCACCAGTGATCTAAATAAAAACTCATGCTCCACCCTATCAAACGCTTTATTCCAGTCTATAGCTAACGCTATTCCCCCGGCCCCGTCTCTCTTCATGAATTCTATTGTATCCCTAACTGTCGCTATTGTGTCAGCTATATCCCTACCTGGTATACTATAACTTTGAGATGTTTTAATTATATCCCCTATCACTCGTTTTATTCTGTTAGCCAACACCTTGGTCAAAATTTTGTAATCTACATTTAGCAGACTTATAGGCCTATAATTCTGCAAGTCTAGTTTACTTCCTTTCTTCTTAAACACTAAGGTAATCACACCTTCTACCATCCTACCATGCACTATCCCTGTTTTCTCAGTCTCCCTGAATACCTCTACTAAAATAGATGCCATCTGCTCCTTATATACTTTATAAAATTCAATCCCTATCCCATCACTCCCAGGACTCTTCCCGCTCTTCAGGCCCTCTATCGCCTCCATCACCTCACTCCTATTTATATCTCTGTCACACCATTCACTATCATCCACACTCAGCTTGCTTTCTACACTATCCAGTACCTCCACTATACTGTCCTCCTCTAATCCACCTCTCTGATATAACTCCCCATAAAACTCTTGCACCCTCTCCAGTATGGCCACATAGTCCGCTACTACCTCCCCCTCCTTATTCCTGATTTCGTGTATATATGTCCTGCTTTGTTTGCTTTTTTCTAGTCCCAGAAAATACGCTGTGCACCTTTCTCCCTCTAGCGCATATTTTGCCTTGCTCCGTAAAATTGCTCCTCTACATTTCTCTGCCTCATATCCCTGAAGTTCCATCTTTGCCTCTATATAATTCTCCATGCTGTAACCTTCATCATTCTCCGCTTTACTCAGCTCTCCCCTCAGTCTTTCCCTCAACTCCTTCTCTTTCTTCATCATTTTCACTTTTCTTTTCTTACTGTACCAAATGCTTATTGATTTAATCTTATTCTTCACCGTCTCCCATATCTCCCCAATCTGAGTATCTGCCCTATTGGCAACGTATTCTTTAATTTTCTCATTCTCCATATCTAATAACTCCCTAATCTGTTGTTTATATTCGCCCTCTTCAATATAACCTGCATTCAAGATCCACATCCCTCCCCCTATCTCCTCTCTCCCTACTTTAATTCTGAATCTCACCCCGTCGTGGTCACTCAGTGCATTTATTTCATGTATTATTCTGTCTATATGTTTTATATTCTCTCCCTGTGTTAAAACCAAATCTATCCTGCTTTGTTTCAATACACCATCCCTCATTTGTCTCCTGGTGAATTCCCTCCTCTCTGGATTCTCATATCTCCACACATCTACTAAATTCTTGTCCTTCATCATGTCCAACAAGTTCTCCCTCGATTTTTCCCATCTGAACACTACACCTTGCCCTATATCTAGCCTGCTAGATTTAGTATTAAAGTCCCCAACTATTATACGTCTTCCAATCACTAGCCCTTTCAGCTCCTCTATTATAATTCTTTTATCTATTTCTATATTCGGAACATATATATTAATTAGTCTAAACAACACATTTTGATACTTAAACTCTATTACTATTATCCTCCCTGTCCTATCTTTATATATCTCTTTTATCTCATCTACCCTATGTTTTTTAATCATTATAGCCACCCCTCTTGCATTCTTAGCCCCGTTATTATAATAAATCCCCCCCCCCCACACCTCCCTCACCTCCATGACTTTTACGTCATCCCAATTTGTCTCCTGTATGCATAGGATGTCACTTCTATATATATTTAAAAGTGACCTCAGTTTGCCTCTGTCCCTTAAACCATTCACATTAACAGAAGTTACTGTGGTCATGAGAGCTAAAAGAAAGAAAATATTTAAACCACAAACTAAAGCAAGACTCACATGCCAGACCGCTGTCCTTTATTCTCTCCCCGTGTCTTCTCCTCCTCTGCTTTCCTTTTGGCGGTCAGTCCCTGTTCTTTTTTCTTCTTCCCTCTCTTTTGTCCTCTGCCCTCCTTTCTTTGCTCCTCGTCCATTTTTTCCACCTGTTGTTCTGCTCTCCCTCGTTCATCGTCTGTAGCCTCCGCCGCATCATCGTCCTCCGCTTTTCCCCCCTGCTCCATCATCTGTTCGTCACCGTCTTTCTCAACACTGTCGCCGCTGTCAGATCTATACCGCCCTTCCCGTTCTCTTTCAGCTTCCTCGTTCCCACCTTCCGCCTTCTCTTCAGCTCCCCTTCCGTCATCGCTCTCTCCGTCTTTCTCCTCCATCTGTTCTCCTCTCTCCTCTTCCTCCTCTCTCGCCGCTGCGTTTTGTTCCTCACACTCCCGTGCATAATGCCCAGTCTTCTGGCACCTGAAGCACTTGAAATCAGGGCACT
>NC_084966.1:16255541-16260541 GCF_949316205.1 Platichthys flesus
CATTCTCTCTTACTTCATCCATCACTGCCTGTGCTCCCATGAATCCTGGTATATACTCATACACTAAATCCCTTATCCTTCTTATCCCAGCCCTCCACATCACCCTGTTATAAATCATTTCTCCTCCCACCGTGAGTTTGGGATTTAAAAACACTGGTTGCTCCCAAACCTGTCTCACATCCTCGCATTCATACTTCACACTTTTTAAAAACTCACCCCATGCTCCAAACATCTCTTTGTGAATTTCCGTCACCCCATTCATCATGCCTTTTTTAAATTTCATGTACATTCCACTCTCCCCACATCCTCCACATTTATTCATTGCTTCTTTCAAAAAGGCCTTCCACACATGGTCTCCATCATCCCTTAAGTATCTTACCATCATTTTTACCCTTAGTGCCTTCTTTTTCCCCTCTAGATTCACTAACTTCAACCCCCCGTCTTCATAATCATTTTCTAAAACTTCCCTCGCTATCCTTACTCCCCCCCCATCCCACAAAAAGTTACTTATAACCCCTTCCACCTCTTTCAACACTCTCACAGGCACATCCATCACATTCATCACATATATCATTTTACTCATAATCAGCGCATTCACCACTACTACCTTACCTTTTAGTTTCAACTTCCTTAGTTTCCAAAACCCTAACGTTTTTTTCAGGCTATTTATCATTACTTGGTATTGCCTATCCCTCCCTTCCTCTCCCTCAATCCCCAAGTTTATCCCTAGCACCTTCATGTACCCATTGTTTTCCTTCAATCCTATCTCTCCCATCTTTTCTCTACTCCCACCTATGTACATTATTTCTGACTTATCTATGTTTATTTTGGCTCCAGATGCCCTACCATATAATTCTACACTCCCTAATACTTCAACTACACTTTCCCTATCCCTAACTGTCACCGTTGTGTCATCCGCATATTGATATAGAGTGCTCACCTGTCCACCCGGTATTTCTATCCCCCTAATCCTCCTATTTTTCAAAATGAGTACCGCTAACGGCTCTGCCGACAAGGAGTACAGCAAAGCCGATAGCGGACATCCCTGCCTCACTGATCTTTCTATTCTAAATTCACCCGTGACTATCCCATTGACCTTAATCTTACTTCCTGCTCTTTCATACATTCTCCTCACCCATCCTATCAATTTCTCTCCAAATCCCATCTTTCCTAACACTTTATACAAATATCCGTGATCTACTCTATCGAATGCTTTATTAAGATCTAAACTCGCTATAACCCCTCCACTGTTTCTCTTCATGTGTATTATTGTATCCCTAATGCTACTTATTGTGTCTGCTATGTCTCTCCCTGGTATACTATATGCTTGTGTGCTTCCCACCACCGTCCCTATTACTCCCTTCAATCTATTTGCTAACACCTTTGCTAAAACCTTATAGTCCCCATTTAACACTGTGAGTGGCCTGTAATTTTCTAATTTGTCCCTACTTCCTTTTTTATAAATGATGCTAACTAACCCTGTTATCATACTATGCGGCATTTCTCCCTTCTCTTCTATCCATCTATATAATCTATCCAATACTGGTACTAATTCTTCTCTAAACTCTATATAAAATTCGCCTATTATTCCATCTATCCCTGGACTTTTATTCCTGCCTAACCCATTTATTGCTTCCTCTATCTCTCCCTTACTTATCTCTCCCTCGCACACCTCCCTATCCTCATCACTCAGTTTAGCCTCCATCTTGTCTACCACCTGTCTGCTACTCTCCTCATCTACCTCTTCTTTCTTATATAACTCCCTATAAAATTCTTCAACTCTTTCCACTATCCCTACAAAATCTGTTATTTTTTCGCCTCCCTTTCCCTCCACTTTCTCAAAATAATTTTTCTCCTGCCTTGTATTCTCTAGCCCTAAGAAATAACCTGTACATTTTTCCCCCTCTACTGCATATCTTGCCCTACTTCTAATTATTGCACCTTCACACTTTCTCTGTTCTATCTCCTTTAGTTCATCTTTCTTCCTTATGTATCCCTCTATGTCATAATTGCCTCCTTCCCCCGCTTTCTTCTCCTCTTCCTCTAACTCCTCTTTTAACCTTTTTTCTCTCTCCCTCTCTTTCTTTCCCCTATTTTTACTGTGTTTTTTGCTTATTTCCCTTATCCCCTCTTTCAACCTTTTCCACCACCTCCCTGTGTCTTCCTCGTACATGCTCTCATCCATCTCCCACTGTATGTAATCTCTCACCTCTTTTTTATATTTTTCATCTTTGAGCAACCGACCATTCATACACCACACCCCCCCTCCTCTTCTCTTTGTTTCCTCTCCTATTGTATATTTTAACACCTTGTGATCGCTATAAGTTGTGGTTATATAGTCTATACTCTTTATCCCTTCTGCTAAGCCCTTCGTGCTCAATACTAAATCTATCCTGCTCTGTTTTAATTCCCCTTTCACCAGTTGTATTCTTGAGAACTCTCTCCCCTCTGGATTTCTTTCTCTCCATACATCACTCAGTCCTTTCATACTATTTAGTTTTTCTAATACCTCTCTTGTTGTATCATTTTTAAAATGCATGTTCTTTGACACATCCAGTTTCCCACACCACACATTAAAGTCCCCAACAATCATACACTTGTCATCACACATTTTTACCATCTTTTCAAACATCACCTTTCTTTCTTTCTCCTCATTCGGAGCATACACATTTACCAGCTTCATTTCCTCATTCATATATTCAAATTTGATCCCTATCACCCTCCCATCTCCCTCATCATCACACCTTCTCACATTCCCTATCACTCCTTTTTTTGTTAATATTGCTACACCCCTTGCATTCCCTTCCCCATTATTTGCATACACATCTCCTCTCCATTCATCCTCCACCTCTTTCATACATCTCTCATCCCAGTGTGTTTCCTGTATGCATATTATATCATAGTTACTCTCTCCATAGATCTGATGTCTTTTGATTTTATTTTTTAGCCCCCTTGCATTTATTGATATTATTGTTAACATTAGTAGTATTGCTATTTTCATTTTATTTTTTCCTTGGTTCTACTTTTCTTATTATTCCTCATATGTTTCTGATTAGTTTGTCTTTTCCTCAGTTGTTTTATTTGCTCTTCTATCTCCATGTCTGTTTCAGCTCCTACCGTCTGTGGCGTGGTGGTCTCCTCTGCAGTTTCAGTGGGCTTCGCTCCACCTGCTGCCTTCTCCTTCCCTCCTGTGTTGTCCTCTCTTCTCCTCCTCCCCGGGCCTACTTCCTCCTCTCCGTCTTTTCTTTCGACCATCGCCCCCTTCTCTGGTCCTCTCGTCTCCTTCGTATTTGGCGGTTTCTTCTCCACCCCGTCTCTCCTCCTTTCTGCCGTCGCCTCCGTCCTCACCTCACGTTCCAGCACTCCTCTCCTCCTGCCCGCATCCTCCTCCTCGTTGTTTCCTCTCGTTCTCTCGTTCCGGTCCGTTCCAGCTTTCTTTCCGCCTTCCGTCTCCTCCTCCGGCCTCTCTCCTTCCTGCCTGCTTGCATCCTCCTTCTCAGTCTCCTCAGTTTCTTTTCCGACTCCCTCCTCCACACTTTCCATTTCCTCTGCCTCCCCCTCCTCACTGCTTCCGCTCTCACTTTCTTCTCCATTCTCACTTGTGCCATCTTCTGCCTCACTCTTATTGCATCTGCATTCATTCATAAGGTTCTGGCACAGATCACATTTCTTCCTCCCCTGCTTGCATTCCCTTGCATAATGGCCCTGCACTCCACATCTATTGCAATGAAATTCCGGGCACTCTCTCATTATGTGCCCAGGTTTTATGCACAGCCTGCACACCTTCACCTGCTTATCATGTAGCACCCTGAAATACTCTGCCCCCAGTGCAGTGTCAAATCTTGCAGAGTACGGCAGCGATTGTATTTCATTATTAAACTTCACTTTCAGGAACCTAGTCCCGTCTGCCACATTTGTCCCTGGCCACATCCTTCTTTTAATGGGAGATACTGCTGCTACTCCCCATAGTTGCAACTTTGCCAGTATCTCCCTGTCCTCAATATAAAAGGGCAGACTCATAAATGACACTACCAGCTCGTCATTTACTAGTTCTCTGGCGTGCACCCGAGTCTCCCCTATCTTAAAGCCTTCCATGAGCCTCTCCTTCCCCTTAGGGTGGCTCATTGTCATCTCATATTTTCTCTCCGTTATCTGTCGGCACGCCAATAGCCCTCCACATAGCTCGCGAACACACCGCATGAGCTCCATAGCCGTGTCCTCGCCCTCGCCCTCCATCTCCACCATTACTGTCTGCTCCCTATCATTCCTCTCACTCGTTTTGCAGGTCTTACCCTGCGTCAGCTCCGTGTTTGTCCCGCCCTCACCTCCTTGGGTGACGGCGGTTAAACTCACCTGCTCAGTGTTTATCTCCACCATAGTCTCTGGAGCACTTCCTCGCCGGCTACGATGCCCCCGCACAGTGCGTCACTGCCGCGGGGGACAAAAAAACACACTTAACAAGACAATCACAACTCTAATGTCCGGTTGGATTTACATATAAGAGATAGAGAAGAAAGGGGGATGTAAAAAGAGCACAAGACTAGCTGGGAAAGAGAAGAAAAAAAAAAAAGAAAAAAAAGGCAAAAATAGTTCCAAAGCAGCCACCCGCGGTGGCTTGCTACCGGGTCGCTGGATGATGAGGTCACTCCGTGGTACGTTCAAGGGCTGTCGGGCGTATTCAGGTTGGTGTGGCCGTAAGCGAATGAGTTCACCCTCTGACCCTTATTTATACATGTAAATACGTCAGGTAAAAGAAGAAAAAAGCTTACAGCACCTGGTATTCCCAGGCAGTCTCCCATCCAAGTACTAACCAGGCCCGACACTGCTTAGCTTCCGAGATCAGACGAGATCGGGGGTATTCAGGTTGGTGTGGCCGTAAGCGATTGAGTCCACCCTCTGAACCTTATTTATACATGTAAATACGTCAGGTAAAAGTGGAAAAAAGCTTACAGCACCTGGTATTCCCAGGCAGTCTCCCATCCAAGTACTAACCAGGCCCG
>NC_084966.1:16265541-16268041 GCF_949316205.1 Platichthys flesus
CTAACCAGGCCCGACCTTGCTTAGCTTCCTAGATCAGACGAGATCGGGCATATTCAGGTTGGTGTGGCCGTAAGCGAATGAGTCCACCCTCTGAACCTTATTTATACAGGTAAATAAGTCAGGTAAATGTGGAAAAAAGCTTAAAGAACCTCGTATTCCCAGGCAGTCTCCCATCCAAGTACTAACCAGGCCCGACCCTGATTAGCTTCCGAGATCAGACGAGATCGGGCGTATTCAGGTTGGGGTGGCCGTAAGCGAATGAGTCCACCCTCTGACCCTTATTTATACATGTAAATACGTCAGGTAAAAGAAGAAAAGAGCTTACAGCACCTGGTATTCCCAGGCAGTCTCCCATCCAAGTACTAACCAGGCCCGACCCTGCTTAGCTTCCGAGATCAGACGAGATCGGGCATATTCAGGTTGGTGTGGCCGTAAGCAAATGAGTCCACCCTCTGAACCTTATTTATACATGTAAATAAGTCAGGTAAAAGTGGAAAAAAGCTTACAGAACCTGGTATTCCCAGGCAGTCTCCCATCCAAGTACTAACCAGGCCAGACCCTGCTTAGCTTCCGAGATCAGACGAGATCAGGTGTATTCAGGTTGGTGTGGCTGTAAGCAAACGAGTCCACCCTCTGAACCTTATTTATACATGTAAATACGTCAGTTAAGAGTGGAAAAAAGCTTACAGCACCTGGTATTCCCAGTCAGTGTCCCATCCAAGTACTAACCAGGCCCGACCCTGCTTAGCTTCCGAGATCAGACGAGATCGGGCGTATTCAGGTTGGTGTGGCAGTAAGTGAAAGAGTCCACCCTCTGTCCCTTATTTATACATGTAAATACGTCAGGTAAAAGAAGAAAAAAGCTTACAGCACCTGGTATTCCCAGGCAGTCTCCCATCCAAGTACTAACCATGCCGGACCCTGCTTAGCTTCCGAGATCAGACGAGATCGGGCATATTCACGTTGGTGTGGCAGTAAGCGAATGAGTCCACCCTTTGAAACTTATTTATACATGTAAATAAGTCAGGTAAAAGTGGAAAAAAGCTTACACACCTGGTATTCCCAGGCAGTCGCCCATCCAAGTACTAACCAGGCCCGACCCTGCTTAGCTTCCGAGATCAGCTGAGATCGGGCGTATTCAGGTTGGTGTGGCAGTAAGCGAATGAGTCCACCCTCTGACCCTTATTTATACATGTAAATACGTCAGGTAGTAGAAGAAAAAAGCTTACAGCACCTGGTATTCCAAGGCAGTCTCCCATCCAAGTACTAACCAGGCCCGACCCTGCTTAGCTTCCGAGATCAGACGAGATCGGGCGTATTCAGGTTGGTTTGGCCTTAAGCGATTGAGTCCACCCTCTGACCCTTATTTATAAATGTATATACGTCAGGTAAAAGTGGAAAAAATCTTACAGCACCTGGTTTTCGCAGGCAGTCTCCCATCCAAGTACTAACCAGGCTCGACCCTGATTAGCTTCCGAGATCAGACGAGATCGGGCGTATTCAGGTTGGTGTGGCCGTAAGCGATTGAGTCCACCCTCTGAACCTTATTTATACATATAAATACGTCAGGTAAAAGAAGAAAAAAGCTTACAGCACCTGGTATTCCCAGGCAGTCTCCCATCCAAGTACTAACCAGGCCCGACCCTGCTTAGCTTCCGAGATCAGACGAGATCGGGCGTATTCAGGTTGGGGTGGCCGTAAGCGTTTGAGTCCACCCTCTGAACGTTATTTATACATGTAAATACGTCAGGTAAAAGTGGAAAAAACTTACAGCACCTGGTATTCCCAGGCAGTCTCCCATCAAAGTACTAACCAGGCCCGGCCCTGCATAGCTTCCGAGATCAGACGAGATTGGGCGTATTCAGGTTGGTGTGGCCGTAAGCGAATGAGTCCACCCTCTGACCCTTATTTATACATGTAAATACGTCAGGTAAAAGAAGAAAAAAGCTTGCAGCACCTGGTATTCCCAGGAAGTCTCCAATCCAAGTACAAACCAGGCCCGACCCTAATTAGCTTCCGAGATCAGACGAGATCGGGTGTATTCAGGTTGTTGTGGCCGTAAGCGATTGAGTCAACCCTCTGAACCTTATTTATACATGTAACTACATCAGTTAAAAGAAGAAAAAAGCTTACAGCACCTGGTATTCCCAGGCAGTCGCCCATCCAAGTACTAACCAGGCCCGACCCTGCTTAGCTTCCGAGATCAGACGAGATCGTGCGTATTCAGGTTGGTGTGGCCGTAAGCGAATGAGTCCACCCTCTGACCCTTATTTATACATGTAAATACGTCAGGTAGAAGAAGAAAAAAGCTAACAGCACCTGGTATTCCCAGGCAGTCTGCCATCCATGTACTAACCAGGCCCGACCCTGCTTAGCTTCCGAGATCAGACGAGATCGGGCGTATTCAGGTTGGTGTGGCTGTAAGCGAATTAGTCCACCCTCTGAACCTTATTTATTCATGTAAATACGTCAGGTAAAAGTGGAAAAAAGCTTACAGCAC
>NC_084966.1:16453041-16458041 GCF_949316205.1 Platichthys flesus
CATCCTCGCATTCATACTTCACACTTTTTAAAAACTCACCCCATGCTCCAAACATCTCTTTGTGGATTTCCGTCACCCCATTCATCATGCCTTTTTTAAATTTCATGTACATTCCACTCTCCCCACACCCTCCACATTTATTCATTGCTTCTTTCAAAAAGGCCTTCCACACATGGTCTCCATCATCCCTTAAGTATCTTACCATCATTTTTACCCTTAGTGCCTTCTTTTTCCCCTCTAGATTCACTAACTTCAACCCCCCGTCTTCATAATCATTTTCTAAAACTTCCCTCGCTATCCTTACTCCCCCCCCATCCCACAAAAAGTTACTTATAACCCCTTCCACCTCTTTCAACACTCTCACAGGCACATCCATCACATTCATCACATATATCATTTTACTCATAATCAGCGCATTCACCACTACTACCTTACCTTTTAGTTTCAACTTCCTTAGTTTCCAAAACCCTAACGTTTTTTTCAGGCTATTTATCATTACTTCGTATTGCCTATCCCTCCCTTCCTCTCCCTCAATCCCCAAGTTTATCCCTAGCACCTTCATGTACCCATTGTTTTCCTTCAATCCTATCTCTCCCATCTTTTCTCTACTCCAACCTATGTACATTATTTCTGACTTATCTATGTTTATTTTGGCTCCAGATGCCCTACCATATAATTCTACACTCCCTAATACTTCAACTACACTTTCCCTATCCCTAACTGTCACCGTTGTGTCATCCGCATATTGATATAGAGTGCTCACCTGTCCACCCGGTATTTCTATCCCCCTAATCCTCCTATTTTTCAAAATGAGTACCGCTAACGGCTCTGCCGACAAGGAGTACAGCAAAGCCGATAGCGGACATCCCTGCCTCACTGATCTTTCTATTCTAAATTCACCCGTGACTATCCCATTGACCTTAATCTTACTTCCTGCTCTTTCATACATTCTCCTCACCCATCCTATCAATTTCTCTCCAAATCCCATCTTTCCTAACACTTTATACAAATATCCGTGATCTACTCTATCGAATGCTTTATTAAGATCTAAACTCGCTATAACCCCTCCACTGTTTCTCTTCATGTGTATTATTGTATCCCTAATGCTACTTATTGTGTCTGCTATGTCTCTCCCTGGTATACTATATGCTTGTGTGCTTCCCACCACCGTCCCTATTACTCCCTTCAATCTATTTGCTAACACCTTTGCTAAAACCTTATAGTCCCCATTTAACACTGTGAGTGGCCTGTAATTTTCTAATTTGTCCCTACTTCCTTTTTTATAAATGATGCTAACTAACCCTGTTATCATACTATGCGGCATTTCTCCCTTCTCTTCTATCCATCTATATAATCTATCCAATACTGGTACTAATTCTTCTCTAAACTCTATATAAAATTCGCCTATTATTCCATCTATCCCTGGACTTTTATTCCTGCCTAACCCATTTATTGCTTCCTCTATCTCTCCCTTACTTATCTCTCCCTCGCACACCTCCCTATCCTCATCATTCAGTTTAGCCTCCATCTTGTCTACCACCTGTCTGCTACTCTCCTCATCTACCTCTTCTTTCTTATATAACTCCCTATAAAATTCTTCAACTCTTTCCACTATCCCTACAAAATCTGTTATTTTTTCGCCTCCCTTTCCCTCCACTTTCTCAAAATAATTTTTCTCCTGCCTTGTATTCTCTAGCCCTAAGAAATAACCTGTACATTTTTCCCCCTCTACTGCATATCTTGCCCTACTTCTAATTATTGCACCTTCACACTTTCTCTGTTCTATCTCCTTTAGTTCATCTTTCTTCCTTATGTATCCCTCTATGTCATAATTGCCTCCTTCCCCCGCTTTCTTCTCCTCTTCCTCTAACTCCTCTTTTAACCTTTTTTCTCTCTCCCTCTCTTTCTTTCCCCTATTTTTACTGTGTTTTTTGCTTATTTCCCTTATCCCCTCTTTCAACCTTTCCCACCACCTCCCCGTTTCTTCCTCATACATGCTCTCATCCATCTCCCACTGTATGTAATCTCTCACCTCTTTTTTATATTTTTCATCTTTGAGCAACCGACCATTCATACACCACACCCCCCCTCCTCTTCTCTTTGTTTCCCCTCCTATTGTATATTTTAACACCTTGTGATCGCTATAAGTTGTGGTTATATATTCTATACTCTTTATCCCTTCTGCTAAGCCCTTCGTGCTCAATACTAAATCTATCCTGCTCTGTTTTAATTCCCCTTTCACCAGTTGTATTCTTGAGAACTCTCTCCCCTCTGGATTTCTTTCTCTCCATACATCACTCAGTCCTTTCATACTTTTAAGTTTTTCTAATACCTCTCTTGTTGTATCATTTTTAAAATGCATGTTTTTTGACACATCCAGTTTCCCACACCACACATTAAAGTCCCCAACAATCATACAGTTGTCAACACACATTTTTTCCATTTTTTCAAACATCACCTTTCTTTCTTTCTCCTCATTCGGAGCATACACATTTACCAGCTTCATTTCCTCATTCATATATTCAAATTTGATCCCTATCACCCTCCCATCTCCCTCATCATCACACCTTCTCACATTCCCTATCACTCCTTTTTTTGTTAATATTGCTACACCCCTTGCATTCCCTTCCCCATTATTTGCATACACATCTCCTCTCCATTCATCCTCCACCTCTTTCATACATCTCTCATCCCAGTGTGTTTCCTGTATGCATATTATATCATAGTTACTCTCTCCATAGATCTGATGTCTTTTGATTTTATTTTTTAGCCCCCTTGCATTTATTGATATTATTGTTAACATTAGTAGTATTGCTATTTTCATTTTATTTTTTCCTTGGTTCTACTTTTCTTATTATTCCTCATATGTTTCTGATTAGTTTGTCTTTTCCTCAGTTGTTTTATTTGCTCCTCTATCTCCATGTCTGTTTCAGCTCCTACCGTCTGTGGCGTGGTGGTCTCCTCTGCAGTTTCAGTGGGCTTCGCTCCACCTGCTGCCTTCTCCTTCCCTCCTGTGTTGTCCTCTCTTCTCCTCCTCCCCGGGCCTACTTCCTCCTCTCCGTCTTTTCTTTCGACCATCGCCCCCTTCTCTGGTCCTCTCGTCTCCTTCGTATTTGGCGGTTTCTTCTCCATCCCGTCTCTCCTCCTTTCTGCCGTCGCCTCCGTCCTCACCTCACGTTCCAGCACTCCTCTCCTCCTGCCCGCATCCTCCTCCTCGTTGTTTCCTCTCGTTCTCTCGTTCCGGTCCGTTCCAGCTTTCTTTCCGCCTTCCGTCTCCTCCTCCGGCCTCTCTCCTTCCTGCCTGCTTGCATCCTCCTTCTCAGTCTCCTCAGTTTCTTTTCCGACTCCCTCCTCCACACTTTCCATTTCCTCTGCCTCCCCCTCCTCACTGCTTCCGCTCTCACTTTCTTCTCCATTCTCACTTGTGCCATCTTCTGCCTCACTCTTATTGCATCTGCATTCATTCATAAGGTTCTGGCACAGATCACATTTCTTCCTCCCCTGCTTGCATTCCCTTGCATAATGGCCCTGCACTCCACATCTATTGCAATGAAATTCCGGGCACTCTCTCATTATGTGCCCGGGTTTAATGCACAGCCTGCACACCTTCACCTGCTTATCATGTAGCACCCTGAAATACTCTGCCCCCAGCGCAGTGTCAAATCTTGCAGAGTACGGCAGCGATTGTATTTCATTATTAAACTTCACTTTCAGGAACCTAGTCCCGTCTGCCACATTTGTCCCTGGCCACATCCTTCTTTTAATGGGAGATACTGCTGCTACTCCCCATAGTTGCAACTTTGCCAGTATCTCCCTGTCCTCAATATAAAAGGGCAGACTCATAAATGACACTACCAGCTCGTCATTTACTAGTTCTCTGGCGTGCACCCGAGTCTCCCCTATCTTAAAGCCTTCCATGAGCCTCTCCTTCCCCTTAGGGTGGCTCATTGTCATCTCATATTTTCTCTCCGTTATCTGTCGGCACGCCAATAGCCCTCCACATAGCTCGCGAACACACCGCATGAGCTCCATAGCCGTGTCCTCGCCCTCGCCCTCCATCTCCACCATTACTGTCTGCTCCCTGTCATTCCTCTCACTCGTTTTGCAGCTCTTACCCTGCGTCAGCTCCGTGTTTGTCCCGCCCTCACCTCCTTGGGTGACGGCGGTTAAACTCACCTGCTCAGTGTTTATCTCCACCATAGTCTCTGGAGCACTTCCTCGCCGGCTACGATGCCCCCGCACAGTGCGTCACTGCCGCGGGGGACATAAACAAACACTTAACAAGACAATCACAACTCTAATGTCCGGTTGGATTTACATATAAGAGATAGAGAAGAAAGGGGGATTTAGAAAGAGCACAAGACTAGCTGGGAAAGAGAAGAAAAAAAAAAAGACAAAAAAGGCAAAAATAGTTCCACAGCAGCCACCCGCGGTGGCTTGCTACCGGGTCGCTGGATGATGACGTCACTCCGTGGTACGTTCAAGGGCTGTCGGGCGTATTCAGGTTGGTGTGGCCGTAAGCGAATGAGTCCACCCTCTGACCCTTATTTATACATGTAAATACGTCAGGTAAAAGTGGAAAAAAGCTTACAGCACCTGGTATTCCCAGGCAGTCTCCCATCCAAGTACTAACCAGGCCCGACCCTGCTTAGCTTCCGAGATCAGACGAGACCGGGCGTATTCAGGTTGGTGTGGCCGTAAGCGAATGAGTCCACCCTCTGAACCTTATTTATACATGTAAATAAGTCAGGTAAAAGTGGAAAAAAGCTTACAGAACCTGGTATTCCCAGGCAGTCTCCCATCCAAGTACTAACCAGGCCCGACCCTGCTTAGCTTCCGATATCAGACGAGATCAGGCGTATTCAGGTTGGTGTGGCTGTAAGCGAACTAGTCCACCCTCTGAACCTTATTTATACATGTAAATACGTCAGTTAAGAGTGGAAAAAAGCTTACAGCACCTGGTATTCCCAGGCAGTCTCCCATCCAAGTACTAACCAGGC
>NC_084966.1:16473041-16478041 GCF_949316205.1 Platichthys flesus
CCCATGCTCCAAACATCTCTTTGTGGATTTCCGTCACCCCATTCATCATGCCTTTTTTAAATTTCATGTACATTCCACTCTCCCCACACCCTCCACATTTATTCATTGCTTCTTTCAAAAAGGCCTTCCACACATGGTCTCCATCATCCCTTAAGTATCTTACCATCATTTTTACCCTTAGTGCCTTCTTTTTCCCCTCTAGATTCACTAACTTCAACCCCCCGTCTTCATAATCATTTTCTAAAACTTCCCTCGCTATCCTTACTCCCCCCCCATCCCACAAAAAGTTACTTATAACCCCTTCCACCTCTTTCAACACTCTCACAGGCACATCCATCACATTCATCACATATATCATTTTACTCATAATCAGCGCATTCACCACTACTACCTTACCTTTTAGTTTCAACTTCCTTAGTTTCCAAAACCCTAACGTTTTTTTCAGGCTATTTATCATTACTTCGTATTGCCTATCCCTCCCTTCCTCTCCCTCAATCCCCAAGTTTATCCCTAGCACCTTCATGTACCCATTGTTTTCCTTCAATCCTATCTCTCCCATCTTTTCTCTACTCCAACCTATGTACATTATTTCTGACTTATCTATGTTTATTTTGGCTCCAGATGCCCTACCATATAATTCTACACTCCCTAATACTTCAACTACACTTTCCCTATCCCTAACTGTCACCGTTGTGTCATCCGCATATTGATATAGAGTGCTCACCTGTCCACCCGGTATTTCTATCCCCCTAATCCTCCTATTTTTCAAAATGAGTACCGCTAACGGCTCTGCCGACAAGGAGTACAGCAAAGCCGATAGCGGACATCCCTGCCTCACTGATCTTTCTATTCTAAATTCACCCGTGACTATCCCATTGACCTTAATCTTACTTCCTGCTCTTTCATACATTCTCCTCACCCATCCTATCAATTTCTCTCCAAATCCCATCTTTCCTAACACTTTATACAAATATCCGTGATCTACTCTATCGAATGCTTTATTAAGATCTAAACTCGCTATAACCCCTCCACTGTTTCTCTTCATGTGTATTATTGTATCCCTAATGCTACTTATTGTGTCTGCTATGTCTCTCCCTGGTATACTATATGCTTGTGTGCTTCCCACCACCGTCCCTATTACTCCCTTCAATCTATTTGCTAACACCTTTGCTAAAACCTTATAGTCCCCATTTAACACTGTGAGTGGCCTGTAATTTTCTAATTTGTCCCTACTTCCTTTTTTATAAATGATGCTAACTAACCCTGTTATCATACTATGCGGCATTTCTCCCTTCTCTTCTATCCATCTATATAATCTATCCAATACTGGTACTAATTCTTCTCTAAACTCTATATAAAATTCGCCTATTATTCCATCTATCCCTGGACTTTTATTCCTGCCTAACCCATTTATTGCTTCCTCTATCTCTCCCTTACTTATCTCTCCCTCGCACACCTCCCTATCCTCATCATTCAGTTTAGCCTCCATCTTGTCTACCACCTGTCTGCTACTCTCCTCATCTACCTCTTCTTTCTTATATAACTCCCTATAAAATTCTTCAACTCTTTCCACTATCCCTACAAAATCTGTTATTTTTTCGCCTCCCTTTCCCTCCACTTTCTCAAAATAATTTTTCTCCTGCCTTGTATTCTCTAGCCCTAAGAAATAACCTGTACATTTTTCCCCCTCTACTGCATATCTTGCCCTACTTCTAATTATTGCACCTTCACACTTTCTCTGTTCTATCTCCTTTAGTTCATCTTTCTTCCTTATGTATCCCTCTATGTCATAATTGCCTCCTTCCCCCGCTTTCTTCTCCTCTTCCTCTAACTCCTCTTTTAACCTTTTTTCTCTCTCCCTCTCTTTCTTTCCCCTATTTTTACTGTGTTTTTTGCTTATTTCCCTTATCCCCTCTTTCAACCTTTCCCACCACCTCCCCGTTTCTTCCTCATACATGCTCTCATCCATCTCCCACTGTATGTAATCTCTCACCTCTTTTTTATATTTTTCATCTTTGAGCAACCGACCATTCATACACCACACCCCCCCTCCTCTTCTCTTTGTTTCCCCTCCTATTGTATATTTTAACACCTTGTGATCGCTATAAGTTGTGGTTATATATTCTATACTCTTTATCCCTTCTGCTAAGCCCTTCGTGCTCAATACTAAATCTATCCTGCTCTGTTTTAATTCCCCTTTCACCAGTTGTATTCTTGAGAACTCTCTCCCCTCTGGATTTCTTTCTCTCCATACATCACTCAGTCCTTTCATACTTTTAAGTTTTTCTAATACCTCTCTTGTTGTATCATTTTTAAAATGCATGTTTTTTGACACATCCAGTTTCCCACACCACACATTAAAGTCCCCAACAATCATACAGTTGTCAACACACATTTTTTCCATTTTTTCAAACATCACCTTTCTTTCTTTCTCCTCATTCGGAGCATACACATTTACCAGCTTCATTTCCTCATTCATATATTCAAATTTGATCCCTATCACCCTCCCATCTCCCTCATCATCACACCTTCTCACATTCCCTATCACTCCTTTTTTTGTTAATATTGCTACACCCCTTGCATTCCCTTCCCCATTATTTGCATACACATCTCCTCTCCATTCATCCTCCACCTCTTTCATACATCTCTCATCCCAGTGTGTTTCCTGTATGCATATTATATCATAGTTACTCTCTCCATAGATCTGATGTCTTTTGATTTTATTTTTTAGCCCCCTTGCATTTATTGATATTATTGTTAACATTAGTAGTATTGCTATTTTCATTTTATTTTTTCCTTGGTTCTACTTTTCTTATTATTCCTCATATGTTTCTGATTAGTTTGTCTTTTCCTCAGTTGTTTTATTTGCTCCTCTATCTCCATGTCTGTTTCAGCTCCTACCGTCTGTGGCGTGGTGGTCTCCTCTGCAGTTTCAGTGGGCTTCGCTCCACCTGCTGCCTTCTCCTTCCCTCCTGTGTTGTCCTCTCTTCTCCTCCTCCCCGGGCCTACTTCCTCCTCTCCGTCTTTTCTTTCGACCATCGCCCCCTTCTCTGGTCCTCTCGTCTCCTTCGTATTTGGCGGTTTCTTCTCCATCCCGTCTCTCCTCCTTTCTGCCGTCGCCTCCGTCCTCACCTCACGTTCCAGCACTCCTCTCCTCCTGCCCGCATCCTCCTCCTCGTTGTTTCCTCTCGTTCTCTCGTTCCGGTCCGTTCCAGCTTTCTTTCCGCCTTCCGTCTCCTCCTCCGGCCTCTCTCCTTCCTGCCTGCTTGCATCCTCCTTCTCAGTCTCCTCAGTTTCTTTTCCGACTCCCTCCTCCACACTTTCCATTTCCTCTGCCTCCCCCTCCTCACTGCTTCCGCTCTCACTTTCTTCTCCATTCTCACTTGTGCCATCTTCTGCCTCACTCTTATTGCATCTGCATTCATTCATAAGGTTCTGGCACAGATCACATTTCTTCCTCCCCTGCTTGCATTCCCTTGCATAATGGCCCTGCACTCCACATCTATTGCAATGAAATTCCGGGCACTCTCTCATTATGTGCCCGGGTTTAATGCACAGCCTGCACACCTTCACCTGCTTATCATGTAGCACCCTGAAATACTCTGCCCCCAGCGCAGTGTCAAATCTTGCAGAGTACGGCAGCGATTGTATTTCATTATTAAACTTCACTTTCAGGAACCTAGTCCCGTCTGCCACATTTGTCCCTGGCCACATCCTTCTTTTAATGGGAGATACTGCTGCTACTCCCCATAGTTGCAACTTTGCCAGTATCTCCCTGTCCTCAATATAAAAGGGCAGACTCATAAATGACACTACCAGCTCGTCATTTACTAGTTCTCTGGCGTGCACCCGAGTCTCCCCTATCTTAAAGCCTTCCATGAGCCTCTCCTTCCCCTTAGGGTGGCTCATTGTCATCTCATATTTTCTCTCCGTTATCTGTCGGCACGCCAATAGCCCTCCACATAGCTCGCGAACACACCGCATGAGCTCCATAGCCGTGTCCTCGCCCTCGCCCTCCATCTCCACCATTACTGTCTGCTCCCTGTCATTCCTCTCACTCGTTTTGCAGCTCTTACCCTGCGTCAGCTCCGTGTTTGTCCCGCCCTCACCTCCTTGGGTGACGGCGGTTAAACTCACCTGCTCAGTGTTTATCTCCACCATAGTCTCTGGAGCACTTCCTCGCCGGCTACGATGCCCCCGCACAGTGCGTCACTGCCGCGGGGGACATAAACAAACACTTAACAAGACAATCACAACTCTAATGTCCGGTTGGATTTACATATAAGAGATAGAGAAGAAAGGGGGATTTAGAAAGAGCACAAGACTAGCTGGGAAAGAGAAGAAAAAAAAAAAGACAAAAAAGGCAAAAATAGTTCCACAGCAGCCACCCGCGGTGGCTTGCTACCGGGTCGCTGGATGATGACGTCACTCCGTGGTACGTTCAAGGGCTGTCGGGCGTATTCAGGTTGGTGTGGCCGTAAGCGAATGAGTCCACCCTCTGACCCTTATTTATACATGTAAATACGTCAGGTAAAAGTGGAAAAAAGCTTACAGCACCTGGTATTCCCAGGCAGTCTCCCATCCAAGTACTAACCAGGCCCGACCCTGCTTAGCTTCCGAGATCAGACGAGACCGGGCGTATTCAGGTTGGTGTGGCCGTAAGCGAATGAGTCCACCCTCTGAACCTTATTTATACATGTAAATAAGTCAGGTAAAAGTGGAAAAAAGCTTACAGAACCTGGTATTCCCAGGCAGTCTCCCATCCAAGTACTAACCAGGCCCGACCCTGCTTAGCTTCCGATATCAGACGAGATCAGGCGTATTCAGGTTGGTGTGGCTGTAAGCGAACTAGTCCACCCTCTGAACCTTATTTATACATGTAAATACGTCAGTTAAGAGTGGAAAAAAGCTTACAGCACCTGGTATTCCCAGGCAGTCTCCCATCCAAGTACTAACCAGGCCAGACCCTTCTTAGCTTCCGAGATCAGACGAGATCGGGC
>NC_084966.1:16540541-16543041 GCF_949316205.1 Platichthys flesus
AACTCTTTCCACTATCCCTACAAAATCTGTTATTTTTTCGCCTCCCTTTCCCTCCACTTTCTCAAAATAATTTTTCTCCTGCCTTGTATTCTCTAGCCCTAAGAAATAACCTGTACATTTTTCCCCCTCTACTGCATATCTTGCCCTACTTCTAATTATTGCACCTTCACACTTTCTCTGTTCTATCTCCTTTAGTTCATCTTTCTTCCTTATGTATCCCTCTATGTCATAATTGCCTCCTTCCCCCGCTTTCTTCTCCTCTTCCTCTAACTCCTCTTTTAACCTTTTTTCTCTCTCCCTCTCTTTCTTTCCCCTATTTCTACTGTGTTTTTTGCTTATTTCCCTTATCCCCTCTTTCAACCTTTCCCACCACCTCCCCGTTTCTTCCTCATACATGCTCTCATCCATCTCCCACTGTATGTAATCTCTCACCTCTTTTTTATATTTTTCATCTTTGAGCAACCGACCATTCATACACCACACCCCCCCTCCTCTTCTCTTTGTTTCCCCTCCTATTGTATATTTTAACACCTTGTGATCGCTATAAGTTGTGGTTATATATTCTATACTCTTTATCCCTTCTGCTAAGCCCTTCGTGCTCAATACTAAATCTATCCTGCTCTGTTTTAATTCCCCTTTCACCAGTTGTATTCTTGAGAACTCTCTCCCCTCTGGATTTCTTTCTCTCCATACATCACTCAGTCCTTTCATACTTTTTAGTTTTTCTAATACCTCTCTTGTTGTATCATTTTTAAAATGCATGTTTTTTGACACATCCAGTTTCCCACACCACACATTAAAGTCCCCAACAATCATACAGTTGTCAACACACATTTTTCCCATTTTTTCAAACATCACCTTTCTTTCTTTCTCCTCATTCGGAGCATACACATTTACCAGCTTCATTTCCTCATTCATATATTCAAATTTGATCCCAATCACCCTCCCATCTCCCTCATCATCACACCTTCTCACATTCCCTATCACTCCTTTTTTTGTTAATATTGCTACACCCCTTGAATTCCCTTCCCCATTATTTGCATACACATCTCCTCTCCATTCATCCTCCACCTCTTTCATACATCTCTCATCCCAGTGTGTTTCCTGTATGCATATTATATCATAGTTACTCTCTCCATAGATCTGATGTCTTTTGATTTTATTTTTTAGCCCCCTTGCATTTATTGATATTATTGTTAACATTAGTAGTATTGCTATTTTCATTTTATTTTTTCCTTGGTTCTACTTTTCTTATTATTCCTCATATGTTTCTGATTAGTTTGTCTTTTCCTCAGTTGTTTTATTTGCTCCTCTATCTCCATGTCTGTTTCAGCTCCTACCGTCTGTGGCGTGGTGGTCTCCTCTGCAGTTTCAGTGGGCTTCGCTCCACCTGCTGCCTTCTCCTTCCCTCCTGTGTTGTCCTCTCTTCTCCTCCTCCCCGGGCCTACTTCCTCCTCTCCGTCTTTTCTTTCGACCATCGCCCCCTTCTCTGGTCCTCTCGTCTCCTTCGTATTTGGCGGTTTCTTCTCCATCCCGTCTCTCCTCCTTTCTGCCGTCGCCTCCGTCCTCACCTCACGTTCCAGCACTCCTCTCCTCCTGCCCGCATCCTCCTCCTCGTTGTTTCCTCTCGTTCTCTCGTTCCGGTCCGTTCCAGCTTTCTTTCCGCCTTCAGTCTCCTCCTCCGGCCTCTCTCCTTCCTGCCTGCTTGCATCCTCCTTCTCAGTCTCCTCAGTTTCTTTTCCGACTCCCTCCTCCACACTTTCCATTTCCTCTGCCTCCCCCTCCTCACTGCTTCCGCTCTCACTTTCTTCTCCATTCTCACTTGTGCCATCTTCTGCCTCACTCTTATTGCATCTGCATTCATTCATAAGGTTCTGGCACAGCTCACATTTCTTCCTCCCCTGCTTGCATTCCCTTGCATAATGGCCCTGCACTCCACATCTATTGCAATGAAATTCCGGGCACTCTCTCATTATGTGCCCAGGTTTTATGCACAGCCTGCACACCTTCACCTGCTTATCATGTAGCACCCTGAAATACTCTGCCCCCAGCGCAGTGTCAAATCTTGCAGAGTACGGCAGCGATTGTATTTCATTATTAAACTTCACTTTCAGGAACCTAGTCCCGTCTGCCACATTTGTCCCTGGCCACATCCTTCTTTTAATGGGAGATACTGCTGCTACTCCCCATAGTTGCAACTTTGCCAGTATCTCCCTGTCCTCAATATAAAAGGGCAGACTCATAAATGACACTACCAGCTCGTCATTTACTAGTTCTCTGGCGTGCACCCGAGTCTCCCCTATCTTAAAGCCTTCCATGAGCCTCTCCTTCCCCTTAGGGTGGCTCATTGTCATCTCATATTTTCTCTCCGTTATCTGTCGGCACGCCAATAGCCCTCCACATAGCTCGCGAACACACCGCATGAGCTCCATAGCCGTGTCCTCGCCCTCGCCCTCCATCTCCACCATTACTGTCTGCTCCCTGTCATTCCTCTCACTCG
>NC_084966.1:16560541-16565541 GCF_949316205.1 Platichthys flesus
TCAGCGCATTCACCACTACTACCTTACCTTTTAGTTTCAACTTCCTTAGTTTCCAAAACCCTAACGTTTTTTTCAGGCTATTTATCATTACTTCGTATTGCCTATCCCTCCCTTCCTCTCCCTCAATCCCCAAGTTTATCCCTAGCACCTTCATGTACCCATTGTTTTCCTTCAATCCTATCTCTCCCATCTTTTCTCTACTCCCACCTATGTACATTATTTCTGACTTATCTATGTTTATTTTGGCTCCAGATGCCCTACCATATAATTCTACACTCCCTAATACTTCAACTACACTTTCCCTATCCCTAACTGTCACCGTTGTGTCATCCGCATATTGATATAGAGTGCTCACCTGTCCACCCGGTATTTCTATCCCCCTAATCCTCCTATTTTTCAAAATGAGTACCGCTAACGGCTCTGCCGACAAGGAGTACAGCAAAGCCGATAGCGGACATCCCTGCCTCACTGATCTTTCTATTCTAAATTCACCCGTGACTATCCCATTGACCTTAATCTTACTTCCTGCTCTTTCATACATTCTCCTCACCCATCCTATCAATTTCTCTCCAAATCCCATCTTTCCTAACACTTTATACAAATATCCGTGATCTACTCTATCGAATGCTTTATTAAGATCTAAACTCGCTATAACCCCTCCACTGTTTCTCTTCATGTGTATTATTGTATCCCTAATGCTACTTATTGTGTCTGCTATGTCTCTCCCTGGTATACTATATGCTTGTGTGCTTCCCACCACCGTCCCTATTACTCCCTTCAATCTATTTGCTAACACCTTTGCTAAAACCTTATAGTCCCCATTTAACACTGTGAGTGGCCTGTAATTTTCTAATTTGTCCCTACTTCCTTTTTTATAAATGATGCTAACTAACCCTGTTATCATACTATGCGGCATTTCTCCCTTCTCTTCTATCCATCTATATAATCTATCCAATACTGGTACTAATTCTTCTCTAAACTCTATATAAAATTCGCCTATTATTCCATCTATCCCTGGACTTTTATTCCTGCCTAACCCATTTATTGCTTCCTCTATCTCTCCCTTACTTATCTCTCCCTCGCACACCTCCCTATCCTCATCATTCAGTTTAGCCTCCATCTTGTCTACCACCTGTCTGCTACTCTCCTCATCTACCTCTTCTTTCTTATATAACTCCCTATAAAATTCTTCAACTCTTTCCACTATCCCTACAAAATCTGTTATTTTTTCGCCTCCCTTTCCCTCCACTTTCTCAAAATAATTTTTCTCCTGCCTTGTATTCTCTAGCCCTAAGAAATAACCTGTACATTTTTCCCCCTCTACTGCATATCTTGCCCTACTTCTAATTATTGCACCTTCACACTTTCTCTGTTCTATCTCCTTTAGTTCATCTTTCTTCCTTATGTATCCCTCTATGTCATAATTGCCTCCTTCCCCCGCTTTCTTCTCCTCTTCCTCTAACTCCTCTTTTAACCTTTTTTCTCTCTCCCTCTCTTTCTTTCCCCTATTTTTACTGTGTTTTTTGCTTATTTCCCTTATCCCCTCTTTCAACCTTTCCCACCACCTCCCCGTTTCTTCCTCATACATGCTCTCATCCATCTCCCACTGTATGTAATCTCTCACCTCTTTTTTATATTTTTCATCTTTGAGCAACCGACCATTCATACACCACACCCCCCCTCCTCTTCTCTTTGTTTCCCCTCCTATTGTATATTTTAACACCTTGTGATCGCTATAAGTTGTGGTTATATATTCTATACTCTTTATCCCTTCTGCTAAGCCCTTCGTGCTCAATACTAAATCTATCCTGCTCTGTTTTAATTCCCCTTTCACCAGTTGTATTCTTGAGAACTCTCTCCCCTCTGGATTTCTTTCTCTCCATACATCACTCAGTCCTTTCATACTTTTAAGTTTTTCTAATACCTCTCTTGTTGTATCATTTTTAAAATGCATGTTTTTTGACACATCCAGTTTCCCACACCACACATTAAAGTCCCCAACAATCATACAGTTGTCAACACACATTTTTTCCATTTTTTCAAACATCACCTTTCTTTCTTTCTCCTCATTCGGAGCATACACATTTACCAGCTTCATTTCCTCATTCATATATTCAAATTTGATCCCTATCACCCTCCCATCTCCCTCATCATCACACCTTCTCACATTCCCTATCACTCCTTTTTTTGTTAATATTGCTACACCCCTTGCATTCCCTTCCCCATTATTTGCATACACATCTCCTCTCCATTCATCCTCCACCTCTTTCATACATCTCTCATCCCAGTGTGTTTCCTGTATGCATATTATATCATAGTTACTCTCTCCATAGATCTGATGTCTTTTGATTTTATTTTTTAGCCCCCTTGCATTTATTGATATTATTGTTAACATTAGTAGTATTGCTATTTTCATTTTATTTTTTCCTTGGTTCTACTTTTCTTATTATTCCTCATATGTTTCTGATTAGTTTGTCTTTTCCTCAGTTGTTTTATTTGCTCCTCTATCTCCATGTCTGTTTCAGCTCCTACCGTCTGTGGCGTGGTGGTCTCCTCTGCAGTTTCAGTGGGCTTCGCTCCACCTGCTGCCTTCTCCTTCCCTCCTGTGTTGTCCTCTCTTCTCCTCCTCCCCGGGCCTACTTCCTCCTCTCCGTCTTTTCTTTCGACCATCGCCCCCTTCTCTGGTCCTCTCGTCTCCTTCGTATTTGGCGGTTTCTTCTCCATCCCGTCTCTCCTCCTTTCTGCCGTCGCCTCCGTCCTCACCTCACGTTCCAGCACTCCTCTCCTCCTGCCCGCATCCTCCTCCTCGTTGTTTCCTCTCGTTCTCTCGTTCCGGTCCGTTCCAGCTTTCTTTCCGCCTTCCGTCTCCTCCTCCGGCCTCTCTCCTTCCTGCCTGCTTGCATCCTCCTTCTCAGTCTCCTCAGTTTCTTTTCCGACTCCCTCCTCCACACTTTCCATTTCCTCTGCCTCCCCCTCCTCACTGCTTCCGCTCTCACTTTCTTCTCCATTCTCACTTGTGCCATCTTCTGCCTCACTCTTATTGCATCTGCATTCATTCATAAGGTTCTGGCACAGATCACATTTCTTCCTCCCCTGCTTGCATTCCCTTGCATAATGGCCCTGCACTCCACATCTATTGCAATGAAATTCCGGGCACTCTCTCATTATGTGCCCGGGTTTAATGCACAGCCTGCACACCTTCACCTGCTTATCATGTAGCACCCTGAAATACTCTGCCCCCAGCGCAGTGTCAAATCTTGCAGAGTACGGCAGCGATTGTATTTCATTATTAAACTTCACTTTCAGGAACCTAGTCCCGTCTGCCACATTTGTCCCTGGCCACATCCTTCTTTTAATGGGAGATACTGCTGCTACTCCCCATAGTTGCAACTTTGCCAGTATCTCCCTGTCCTCAATATAAAAGGGCAGACTCATAAATGACACTACCAGCTCGTCATTTACTAGTTCTCTGGCGTGCACCCGAGTCTCCCCTATCTTAAAGCCTTCCATGAGCCTCTCCTTCCCCTTAGGGTGGCTCATTGTCATCTCATATTTTCTCTCCGTTATCTGTCGGCACGCCAATAGCCCTCCACATAGCTCGCGAACACACCGCATGAGCTCCATAGCCGTGTCCTCGCCCTCGCCCTCCATCTCCACCATTACTGTCTGCTCCCTGTCATTCCTCTCACTCGTTTTGCAGCTCTTACCCTGCGTCAGCTCCGTGTTTGTCCCGCCCTCACCTCCTTGGGTGACGGCGGTTAAACTCACCTGCTCAGTGTTTATCTCCACCATAGTCTCTGGAGCACTTCCTCGCCGGCTACGATGCCCCCGCACAGTGCGTCACTGCCGCGGGGGACATAAACAAACACTTAACAAGACAATCACAACTCTAATGTCCGGTTGGATTTACATATAAGAGATAGAGAAGAAAGGGGGATTTAGAAAGAGCACAAGACTAGCTGGGAAAGAGAAGAAAAAAAAAAAGACAAAAAAGGCAAAAATAGTTCCACAGCAGCCAACCGCGGTGGCTTGCTACCGGGTCGCTGGATGATGACGTCACTCCGTGGTACGTTCAAGGGCTGTCGGGCGTATTCAGGTTGGTGTGGCCGTAAGCGAATGAGTCCACCCTCTGAACCTTATTTATACATGTAAATACGTCAGTTAAGAGTATAAAAAAGCTTAGAGCACCTGGTATTCCCATGCAGTCTCCCATCCAAGTACTAACCAGGCCCGACTCGGCTTAGCTTCCGAGATCAGACGAGATCGGGCTCATTGAGGTTGGTGTGGCTGTAAGCGAATGAGTCAACCCTCTGAACCTTATTTATACATGTATATACGTCAGGTAAAAGTGGAAAAAAGCTTACAGCACCTGGTTTTCCCAGGCAGTCTCCCATCCAAGTACTAACTAGGCTCGACCCTGCTTAGCTTCCGAGATCAGACGAGATCGGGCGTATTCAGGTTGGTTTGGCCGTAAGCGTTTGAGTCCACCCTCTGAACCCTATTTATACATATAAATACGTCAGGTAAAAGAAGAAAAAAGCTTACAGCACATGGTATTCCCAGGCAGTCTCCCATCCAAGTACTAACCAGGCCCGACCCTGCTTAGCTTCCGAGATCAGACGAGACCGGGAGTATTCAGGTTGGTGTGGCTGTAAGCGAACTAGTCCATCCTCTGAACCTTATTTATACATGTAAATAAGTCAGGTAAAAGTGGAAAAAAGCTTACAGAACCTGGTATTCCCAGGCAGTCTCCCATCCAAGTACTAACCAGGCCCGACCCTGCTTAGCTTCCGATATCAGACGAGATCAGGCGTATTCAGGTTGGTGTGGCTGTAAGCGAACTAGTCCACCCTCTGAACCTTATTTATACATGTAAATACGTCAGTTAAGAGTGGAAAAAAGCTTACAGCACCTGGTATTCCCAGGCAGTCTCCCATCCAAGTACTACCCAGGCCAGACCCTTCTTAGCTTCCGAGATCAGACGAGATCGGGCATATTCA
>NC_084966.1:16570541-16575541 GCF_949316205.1 Platichthys flesus
TCTCTACAAACATACTCACAAACAAAGCCTCATCCACAACATACAGCATTCGTAAGTGTCTTTTCCATTCATTCACAAACAGCCTCCATACATCCAACTTTCTCCTTTCATACAGTGCAAACTTGCGTCTGTTAAAAATCGCCCTCCTTGCGAACCCAAGGATCATGTTGATCGTTTTCCAATTTTTATGTTTCCTATTCACTCCCAAGAGTACAGACAATTCCCAGCCCCGATCCACCCAGCAGTCTCCCACACTGCACCCTGCCAGCAGCCCCTTGATTTTTCCCCAAAATTCTGCTAGCTCGCAACAATACACAAAAATATGATTAAAGTCTTCATCCCTCCTTTCACACACCATACACGTCCTCCCATACACTCCCCTGAGCATTTGGTGCAGGATGATGCATGTGAAAATCCTCCTGTGCCTTATCTTGAAATCAAGATCGAATATTGCATGCGGTTTGTGGGGTATGTCAATATTCTTCCACAAAATGTTGGGTGTAATGTCCGGATATGTGTCTGTCCATTTACTCTCGCATGTGGGTTTTTGCACTCTATATGTCAATGCATGCTTATACCAAATCTTTGTTGTGATATCAGCAATGGCGTGTGTCTCCCCCCCCAGGCGCAGGGAGATTCCCACCGCATCATCCTGCCCAACCCTCCCCTTATTTCTAAACCCGTCCCCCCATTCACTCATCACACTCTCTTCCACTCTCTCCAACACTTTCACAATCACTTCCCTCCTATATGTTATCCCCTTCTCTCTCACTATCCTAATCATTCTTTCTTTATCCCATCTCCCTCCCCTGTCGACTAGATCTCCCACCCGCTTCAGCCCCGCCCTCTCAAGAGCCACGCTCTTGATGACCCCTCCGCCCCCCTGTTTAAAATATGGGCTGGAGAGGAACGGCAGCCTCATCACAGACGCTCTTGACTCGCATACGAGTGTGGTCTTATCAAATAGCAGGAACCACGCGTTGAGCACCTCCTGGAAGAACCGCGGCAGATGTGCATATGCCGCTGCGTCCTGCATCTGCAACAAATTGTCTTTACTCAAGAGACCAAATGTGCTCAGCCACTGGCTGAAGTGGCCTTTCCAGGCCGCCTCCCGACTTGCATCCCTAAATTTACCTATCAATTTAGTTCGTAACGCAGTTCTTTTTGCGAGTACGTCCATCAATCCTAGCCCACCCTGATCTTTGACCCTTATCAGCGTTCTATGCGCAATACTGGCTGCTTTGCTCCTCCAAATAAAGTCTCTAACGACTTTTGCAATCTTCTGCTCAGCCCAAGTCGGAAGCGCACAAGTGCTCAATGCATGGTTCACCTGCGACAAAACTAGAGCATTGGTGACGGCCACCCTTCCCCTTAAAAGCAAACCCCTAGCCCTCCACATACACAGGGTCTTTTGCATACGTCCAATAACATCTTTCCACGTCAAATCATCGCATTCATTCTCATCACTTCCAACATACACTCCGAGCACTTTTCTTTTATTCTCTACTACTTTGAATCCCCATTTGTTATTTAGATCTTTGTTCCTACCCATCCCCATTATTTCAGACTTTTCCATATTAATTTTTGCTCCTGAAGCTCTCTCATAAGTTTCTATATGTTTCAACACTATATCTACATCACTCTCACTTTTAACCATTACATTAATATCATCCGCATACTGCATTACGCTAATTTTTCCCTTACCTATTCCACACACTCTTTTATCATTAGCAATTAAAGCCGCCAACGGCTCCGCCACCATGCTGTAGAGCAGTGCTGACATTGGGCAGCCCTGCCTCACTGACCTCTTGACATCAAAAGAGTCAGTCAGAACACCGTTACATTTTATTTTACTCTTAGCCCCCCCATAAAGCAATCCCACCCACCCCCTTAATTTAGTCCCAAATCCAAGTTTCTCTAGTACCCTCCCCAAAAAAACCTGATCCACCCTATCAAACGCTTTATTTAAATCAATCCCCAGCCACAATCCTCCCTCCTCTTCCATATCTCTTACTACCTGTTTTATTGTTATTATTGAATCCCCAATGTCCCTCCCTGGAATACTATACGCTTGAGTTGGACCTATTACTGAACCTATTACCTCCCTTATTCTATTCGCAAGTATTTTAGCAATTATTTTATAGTCAGTGTTGAGTAGACTGATTGGCCTATAGTTATCAAGATTTTTGTTATCTCCCTTATTTTTATAAAAAAATCGTTATTATGCCTAATCCCATACTCTCAGGGAGCCAGCCTGTTTTCTCTACATACTTGCAGAGTTTTTCAACCACCGGAGCCAGAATTTCCTTAAAGCCGACGTAAAACTCGGCTGTCAGACCATCACTCCCCGGGCTCTTATTTTTGTTTAGTCCATCAATAGCACTATATATCTCTTGTACAGAAAATTCACAATCGCACCAAACACTATCCTCCCTACTTAAAGTTTTCTTTAGTGCCTCTAAGGCCTCTCCTACACTATCTTTATCACATGCATCTTTTTTAAATAAACACTCATAATAATCCCTAACTACTTTTAATATCTCTTCCTTATCAGTTACTATTTGACCATTATTATCTAATACTTCCTTTATCTCAGTTTTAGTTTGTTTTTGTTTTTCCAAACCCAGGAAAAAGGCTGTGCTCCTTTCCCCTTCGTACATATATTGAATCCTGCTTCTAATAGCAGCCCCTCTACACTTTGCTACCTGTAAGGCACTCAATTTTTCTTTTAAATCCACATATTTTTCCGTACATATATTACCCTCCTCATCTAACAGTTTAATTTCCTCATTTAGTTGTTTTCTCAAATGATCCTCCTCTGCATTTTCCCTTTTCCTTTTTTCTATACCATACCTGACACATTTGTTTTTAATTCTTATTTTCACACTCTCCCACCACACACTCATATTCTCATCATCATTCCATTCATCCATCATTCTCTTCATAAAAAACCCCATGCTCTTCATAAACACAACATCTCCCAAAAAGCTGGCATTAAAACACCAAGGCCTCTGGTTAACACTCCCTTCCCTCCCTCCCACCTCTAACCTAATCCCCGCATGGTCACTCCAAGTATTATTAATGTATTCCACACTCTTAATTAATTTAACTTTTCTACTTTGTACTAACGCAAAGTCAATTCTACTCTGTTTAAGAGTATTTGCAACAAGTTGCCTTCTTGAAAAAACCCTTTTCCACGGGTGTAGGACTCTCCATATGTCAACCAATTGATTGTTCTCCATTAAATCCCTAAGGGTTCGCCTAGTGCTGTCCCCTTTAAATGTATTGTTACTCGATAAATCAGATTGAGTCAAAATAACATTAAAATCCCCCACAATCATACAATTAGAGTTGCACCACACATTCAAACCAGCCAAAAAAACCCTCCTCTCCTTCTCCCCATTGGGTGCATGTAAATTAATTATTCTAAGTTCCCTCCCCTCATAAACACAATCAACAACTAACAACCTCCCCTCTAAATCTCTATGAACTAAATTAATCCCCGTTATTTTAGCACTATTAAAGCAAATCGCCACTCCCCTGGCCCTGGGAGTCCCTTCTGAAAAATAAACCTGGCCTTTCCACTGCTTTCTACTTATATTAAGTAGGTTGTCATCCCATCTAGTCTCCTGCAAACACAGAATATCAGCTCTCATATCCAATATGGCATTTCTTTTATATTCTGTTCTCAAACCGTTAGCATTCAGAGAAAAAATAACCAAGGCCATAAATAATAAAGATAAAATAAGGAAAAAACCAACGAGAAAGAGCCGACTAGCACATTAACCTTCATTAATAAATTAACGATTCTTGTTCTTCTTCCCACTCCCCTCCGTTTTTTGCTTTGCAGACAGCCTTTTTTTCGCCTCCCTTAGCTCCTCCATGTCCATATCACTCCCCGAGCTCCCCTCCCTCACAGTTTTATCAACAGAATCCCCACTCTCCCCCACCTCATCATTGCCCCAAGTCGTTTTAAGTACAGTTTTCCCCGTTCCATCCCCAAACATTCTTACCCCTTCCCGTTTTTCACCTCTGCCTCTTACGCTCCTGTCTCCCAGCCGCCGCGGCAGGCCCTTGCTCAGCTCTCCCTTCAGGCCCAGGTCTGCAGGCTGGCACGAGGTGAGCTCCTCCTCCAGCAACGTGGGGTAATCTTTCCCCCCAGAGGCACCGTCCTGGTCCATGCTCACGCCCATACCCTCATTCTCTCCCTCCTCGTCCTCACCACCACCACCGTCCGACGCACCCGGTTCGCCACTATCCGACTTGCTGCCGTCCTCCTCCGCTTCCTCCTCCACCGAGCATATGCAGTCTCTCTCTCTCCTCTGGCACATCCGACATTTTGCCACCCCTGTGGCGCACTCCCGGGCATAGTGGCCTTGACATCCGCATTTGTGGCAGGTGAAGTCCGGGCACTCACGCAGGATGTGGCCAGGCTGCATGCAACTCCTACACACCTTCATTTGACGGTCATGGATCACTCTGAAATATTCAACACCCGTTGCCGTGTTGAATTTCGAGGAATACGGCAAGGATTGCACAAGCTCATTAAATTTAACCCGTACAATCCTTGTTCCATCGGCTATATTGGTGCCCGGCCACATCCTCCTCTTAATGGACGAAAGCGCCCGGACTCCCCACCCACTTAGTTTGTCAAGGATTTCCTCGTCAGATGTGTACGCTGGCAGGGTGAGAAAAGAAACCACCAGCTCATCATTGCATAGTTCTTTGGCAATTATCCTAGTATTGTGTATTTTAAAGCCGTCAAGCAGACGGTCCTTCCCCCTCTCTCCGCATACCGTCACCTCCAGCTTCCCGAGGGCCAGCACTCTACAAGCCCTTATTTCACCACACACAACCGCCATAGCCTTCATTACTTCGCCTATAGGTATAACGTCCCCGCATTGCCAATCCCGGTGGCTTCGCCGAAGCTAGGCCCCGGATCACTAACCAGGCTCGACCCTGCTTAGCTTCCGAGATCAGACGAGATCGGGAGTATTCAG